>NC_081416.1:75558468-75770968 GCF_949786415.1 Peromyscus eremicus | reverse complement strand
TTCAAGGATGTGATTGTGAAGTTCTTTGTTCAGACTCCAGAAGTCCCCAAAGAGATACCCAGAGACCCATTCAGTCACATTACTAGCACTTTGTTTTTTAGGCAGGACCTTCCTTTTGTTTGTTTGTTTGTTTGTTGTTTTGTTGGTTTTCAAGACAGGCTTTCTCTGTGTAACACTCCTGACTGTCCTGGAGCTTGATTTGTAGACCAGGCTGGCCTTAAACTCACAGAGATCCACCTGCCTCTGCCTCCTGAGTGCTGGGATTAATGGCATGAGCCACCACTGCCTAGCCAGGATCTTTCTTTGTAGCACAAGCTGATCTCATGATCCTCCTGCCTCAGCTTCTAAGAACTTCATTACTGGAATGTGCTACCACATTCACCCAAATGACAGACATCTCTTCTAAGGATCTTAAGATTTTGATGTCCTGATGGGCACACCTTTAATCCCAGCACTCAGAGGCAGGGGCCTTACAATGAGATGAGTCTAAGAAAAAGTAAAAATTTTAAAAAGGCAGCTTAAGATGTGGTGCCTCTCGGCAGCCTGTTTACAAGCCCAAAGTAGTCAAAAGCTCTTTTGTAGAGGTTATAGGTGTGGTTTTTCTCTTACGACATGAGGCCCAAGACTTAGAAGACAATAAGTATTTAAGACATTGGCAGGGACATCACCCGGACTTAAAGGGCAGGCACAGCCGAAGTGAAAGAGGGGTTTAGACAGTGAAACTTAGCATTTGAGAAGCAGGCTGAGGAAACCGGGCTTATGAACATCTCTTGGGAAAAGAATGATAGCTCTGGGCATCGGAACCGTGTGAGTCATAACTGGTCAGGTGTGGGCGTCAAAGGGTTCCCAATGTTTGTCCCAGTGACTAGCAAACTCCAGGACTAGTGACTTCTGTGTGCCTCCTGTTGTCTTGTCTTGTTGTCTTGAACAAGGACATTTCTAGTGGGCCACTGGAGGAGACGACATGCCTGTAGTTCACAGCTCTTCAAGTAGAAAGAAATGTGCTTCATGAGCTGAAATTGGTGAACTATACCCAGATGGCCCCATCCCAACCTGAACCTGGTGTAGATTTTCTGTGCTTTGCGCTGCCAATGTAATGGGTGAAACTTGGAGACTCTTAGGAGTGTGTTTGGTTTTTGTTTTGTTTGCGTGTGAATCCATGCAGGCGACAATGGAGCCAGCCTTGAGTCAGCCCCAGTGGTGAAGCTAGTCATAAAGACAACGGGACCTTCATCTTCTTTTGCATTGTTTTCTCTGGAGAAACCAACTGTTGTAAAGATACTCAAGCAGACCTAGGGAGGTCCGGGTGGTAAAGGTTAGATCCTTGGTGCTCTGCACCCCTTCCTGGGAGAACCTGTGCCAGAGGGCCTAAGCCGCTCCCGAATGAATTCCTGACCCACAGGAAAAGAATCATATTCCTTTTGTTAACTTAAGCTATGATGTTTGGGGCTATTTGTTACACAGTGGCAGACAGCCCACATGTGCCCTGCTCCCTGAACTTACCCCTCCTCAGTTCTCAGATGTGCACACTCATCTCTTTCCAGGTTTTGTGTGCCTTGGTGTGAGTTTTGTCTCTGCACCAAACTGATTCCGGTATTTTGCCTTCATAGTGTGTATTTATGTCTTATAGGGTGCTTCAACTGACTTAGTAATGGCAGACTTTTATGCTTCTGTTGTTTGTTTTTTTGTTTTGAGATAGTCTTTTGAAGTAGGCCAAGCTGCTTTCAAGCTTGATAACCATTTGCCTCTGCCCCCCAAGTGCTTTGATTACAGCTGTACACACTCCTGGCTTTTCATTGTTTTTTGTTTTGAGACAATATTGATGCAAAGTCCTAGAGAGCCTCAAACTCTCTGTGTAGACCAAGCTAGCCTGCGTTTGTGGCTGTGCTCAACATTTGCCTCCTGGGATTACGGGTGTACTGTTTTCCATTTGTGATTTATTTCAGAGTGGGGTCTACTACGTTGTCTAGGCTGCTCCCACATTCCCAAGATTAAGCAGCCCTCCCAACTCGGCCTCTTTCTAGCTGGGCCTTAAGGCACCTGCTGCCATGCCTGTCTTTCCATGTTAATTTACACACACACACACACACACACACACACACACACACACACACACCAAACAAAGTAACTAACAAAAAACCCTCTTAGCTGGGCATGGCGGCACACACCTTTAGTCCTAGCACTCAGGAGGCAGAGGTAGGTGGATCTCTAAGTTCAAGGCCAGCCTGGGCTACATAATGAATTTGAGGCCATGCCAGAACTATAGAGAAACCCTGTCTCAAAACAAACAAATGAGCAAACAGAACTCTTAAGGTGACGGCATATTCCTTTAATCCCAGCACTCAGGAGGCAGAGGCAGGCGGATCTTTGAGTTCAAGGCCAGCCGGGTCTACATGGTGAGTTCCAGGACAGCAAGGCTACATGGAGAAACCCTGTCTCAAAAAACTTTAAAAAAAAAAAAAACAAAAACAAAAAAAAAAAAACCAAAAACCCAGGACTCTCAAAAAATAATTTCTGTAATTTGTCTCAGAATTGTACTTTTAGAGACAGACATGATCTGGCATATTCCAACATTTGGGAAGCTGAGGCACGATTGTTTAGGTTTTTCTTTTTCTTTTCTTTTCTTTTCTTTTTTTTTTTTTTTTTTTTGAGACAGGCTGTTACTATATAGATTAGGCTGGTCTTATTTGCAGAGATCTGCCTGCATCTGCCTCCCAAGTGCTGGGATTGAAGGTGTGCTCCACTATTGGCTAAGACAAGAGATTGTAAATTCAAGGTCAGCCTGAGCAATTTAGCAATGCTGTCTCAATATTTTAAAAATTAAATCTTAATTTTTAAAAAGGGTGAAGGGTATAGGTCAGTGAGGGTAGAATACTTGCTTGGTATTCCCTCATGGTCCTGTGTTCAACACCCAGCCCTGCAGAAATAAACAGCCCCCTTGTACTCAGCCAGGCTTCTTCACTCAGAAGATGTGTACTGATCATCACCTGTACAGTCCTCAGGAAGACCATAAATATAAAAACAGTGCAGACCTAAGTACTGTGAAGAAAAGGAACCAATAATCTGAGCCCGAGGAAGCTATGGTAGCGAGGCCCTGGAGCGGGGCTGGCGCTGTGGGGGCCAGCATGCTGAGTTGAGAACTGAAGAGTCAGCCTTGCACACAGCTCAGTGAAGCACACCCCAGGCAGGCTGACCAGTGCAGAGTCCAGGAGGGCACAGCTGGGTGTCTAAGGAACAGCAGGTTGGCAGGGTAAGGGTAGAGCTGCAGGGAGGGCACCAAAGCCCAGCCAGTGTGGGGATTTCCAAAGCTAAATCTGGAGTGGTCTCATTGCTGTGAGCCTTAGAGACTCTAAAGAGTGTTTTCAACCCCCACGCAGCTTCAGAAGGCCTTTATTTAAGGGGGGAGTGAGTGAACACTGGTTGTACTGCTAATCACCTTCCACTTCCTCTGCAGCAAAAAAGGGAGAACCTGCCCCCGCTGTGCCTCATCCCCACAGTGACATCACCCCGGGAAGAACAGCAGCTCCTGGCCAGCACCTCCAAGGTGAGGCCCTGGGGCCCTGTGGGTTGGAGGGTAGTTGAAGGCTGCTGTCCTTTCCTGGTCTCCTGACTCCATCCTCCTTGGGTTTTCCCCTGCAGCCTGTGGTGAAACTTCTACACAACCGTAGTAACAACAAGTACTCCTATACCAGGTGAGCGCGGGGGCATGGGTGTGTCTGCGCGTGTTCACGTACTGGGCACCTACTGGGGGACGTGGGTGTGTCTGCGCGTGTTCACGTAGTGGGCACCTACTGGGGACGTGGGTGTGTCTGCGCGTGTTCACGTAGTGGGCACCTACTGGGGACATGGGTGTGTCTGCGCGTGTTCACGTAGTGGGCACCTACTGGGGACGTGGGTGTGTCTGCGCGTGTTCACGTAGTGGGCACCTACTGGGGACATGGGTGTGTCTGCGCGTGTTCACGTAGTGGGCACCTACTGGGGACATGGGTATGTCTGCGCGTGTTCACGTAGTGGGCACCTACTGGGGACGTGGGTGTGTCTGCGCGTGTTCACGTAGTGGGCACCTACTGGGGACATGGGTGTGTCTGCGCGTGTTCACGTAGTGGGCACCTACTGGGGACGTGGGTGTGTCTGCGCGTGTTCACGTACTGGGCACCTACTGGGGGACGTGGGTGTGTCTGCGCGTGTTCACGTAGTGGGCACCTACTGGGGACATGGGTGTGTCTGCGCGTGTTCACGTACTGGGCACCTACTGGGGGACGTGGGTGTGTCTGCGCGTGTTCACGTAGTGGGCACCTACTGGGGGACGTGGGTGTGTCTGCGCGTGTTCACGTAGTGGGCACCTACTGGGGGACGTGGGTGTCTGGTGTGCTCATGCACTGGGCAGAGTCCTAGGGTGAGCAGGGCTCTGCTCCTGTCCCTCAGAGGATTATGGTTACATAAAGAGACTCCAGAATGCCTGCCTTTTGAATGCCCCATTCCAGCTGTGCCACCTGCCATCAGTAAATGAGGTTTAGGCCAAGACTGTGATAATGGTTGGCATAGGCTAGCTCCTTATTTCCTATACGATTGGTCTCAGTGTGTCTGTTGACTTATCCACTCTCCCAACGGTCTGAGGAAGTGTTGATCTCCATCTAGAGATGATATTGTGGCATCAAGGGATAAAATAACCTGCTTAATGTTGCTCAGTTAAAATGTAGTGAAACTGGAGTGCCTGGTGATGGCCTGGCTGAAAGCCTGCACCAGGAACCTCTGTGCCATGCGGTCAGTGATTTGCTCAGCAAATGCTTCCCTTCTGAGAGGCCTACACAGTTGGAAGTCCCTTGCTGGGTAGGACTGGAGTGCTGGGAATCTGGGCCCCTCTGGGGGGGAGCTGAGGGAGAGAAGACAGTCACCTAAGGCCTGCTGGACCCTGGTCCTCAGCACTTCAGATGACAACTTACTGAAGAACATCGAGCTGTTTGACAAACTAGCCCTACGCTTCCATGGGCGGCTGCTCTTCCTCAAGGACGTCCTGGGGGACGAGATTTGCTGCTGGTCTTTCTACGGGCAGGGCCGAAAAATCGCCGAAGTGTGCTGCACCTCCATAGTCTATGCTACAGAGAAGAAGCAGACCAAGGTCAGAGGGGATCAAGGAGGGATGGGAGGTAGGACTGGGGCCCTGGACAGAGGCAAATCAGGAGTCAGGCAAGGGCAAGATCTTTGAGCATCAAGGGCCAGAGTTCTAAGGCCGTGGTTGAATAGCTTGGGTAGGTCTCACTTCAGTGATCTCTGTTTCTCTACCTTTGAAATGAGGCTGTAAGATTAGAGCCAGGTTCTGTTTTCTTTGGTTTTGATTTGGTGCTGGGGATTGAGCCCCAGGCCTTGTTGTTTAGAGCATGGTTGGTTTTTGTTGTTGTTGATTTTGTTGGTTTGTTTTTGTTTTGTGTTTTTGAGACAGGGTTTCTCTGTGTAACCCTGGCTGTCCTGAAACTCACTTTGTAGACCAGGCTGGCCTGGAACTCACAGAGATCCTCCTCCTGCCTCTGCCTCCCGAGTGCTGGGATTAAACTCATGTGCCACCACTGACCAGTCAGTACCCAATCTGTGTTAGGCACTGCCCCAGACTCCAAACCACAGGTACAACAGGTTGAGCAGAGTACAAGTCCCTCCTCTGGTGTGTGTGTTGAGGAATCTTTCCCTTTCCCTGTCTGCCAATGAACTTATGCTTTCAGACCCAAGCCAAGCATCATTTCTCTTTGGACACCTTTGCTCATGAGATTTCAATACTATTGCCCCAGACAAAGTTGGTCAAACTCCCTTTTTAGCTGGACAAAGCGCTGTAGTATAGGGTAGACCAGTGCCTGCAGAGCAGTATTGTGCCTTCTCCTGGCCGATGTCCCCTAGCTGGTATTAGCCTGGTACTTGTCACTTAGTGGAAGTACTGAGAAACATTGATCAAAGGCATGGAATAGATACCTCAATTTCCAGAAGGTTTTTCTGCAATTAGGAAGCTAGGAAGATACAAACTGTTAGGATGTAGCTTAAGGGGAAGGTGTGGGGGTGTACACCTGTAAGTCCACCTAACTGAGAGGCAGTCTCACCCAGTTGTACTGGCTGGCCATGTGCAAGAGGACTGCAAGTTCAAGGCCATCTTGGGCAACCTAGTCAGACTCTGTCTTCAAATAATTAATTCAGTAGTAAACAAATAAGGGTATGGGTACATCTCTAGCATGCCTGAGACTCTGAGTTTAATCCTCAGTGTTGTAAAGAAGGAAAGGCAAGCTACGTTCATTATAGTCTTCCAAGACTGCCCAGCACAATGCACTTTTCCTACTTTATAGTTCCGTTTCCCTCCATCACTCTGTCTTGTCATCTGAGACAAATTCCTGATCAAGCCTTCGCACTCCCTGCTGCTGCTCCTCGTGGGTTTTCTTTATCTGCCTCCCTCTCTCGAGTTCCCAGCAAGGCCTTGCCTGAACTCCCTCTTGAAAGATGAAACACTCCCAGGAAAGGCCATTCTCACCCTTTTCCTTCCAACTCTCCCATAAACTGTCATCATCTGACTTGATGTGTGGTTTAGGAAGTGTGCTCTCCCCTAGACTTCCAGCATGCTGAGGGCAAGCATTTGTTGTCACTGCTGTGTTCCTGATGCCTAGAACAACCCTGGATAGTGACAGTCTGGGGATTTGTTAGCTGATGAGCACTCCAAGAGACTAGTCAGAGAAGGATAACTGCCTGTCTTCAGGGCCTGGAGGAGAGAGAGCCCACAGAAGACCCACTGGGGAAGGACTGTGGGACTGGGCCAGAGGGTAGGAGCTACAGATTGCTGGTGTTTTTGCAGGTGGAATTCCCAGAGGCTCGGATCTTCGAGGAGACACTGAACATCTTGATTTATGAGACTCCCCGTGGCCCAGATCTAGCTCTCCTGGAGGCCACAGGGGGTGCAGCTGGAGGTGGTGGAACAGGCCGAGGGGATGATGAAGAGAACCGAGAGCATCGTGTCCGGAGGATTCATGTCCGTCGACATATTACCCACGATGAGCGTCCTCACGGCCAACAGATTGTCTTCAAGGACTGACCTTTGATCTTTCCCCTGCCTTCCTCTTGCTTCTGGGACCCTCTCTGTGCCCCGGCTCTGCTGGCCAAGTCGTGGGTCTTCCCTCTGTCCCTTCATTGCATGCTATGTTCAGTGGGGCCCTTTCCAGTCATTGCCACTCACTGCTAACAACACGGTACATTCCAGCATTCCCCTAGGCAGGGCTCTTCAGAAAGCCAGCATCCACCCCTCTTGCACATCCTTGTTCTGCTGTCTGTCTCTTACTATCTAGTCTAGAGTGACGCAGACTTCCCTTCTCTTCTGTTAATACATTGAAAACGTGTGGAGACCTTAGTATCATCAGCCACATTCCAAGCTGCTCCACCATTGCACAGAGCAGTCCGCTCCCTCCTGCCTCACTGTCCTCCCTACTTCCTTAACTTTATACTAGGCTGGCCTGGACCTGTACCAGCTTGGCTATCTTGATCTGGTTCATATTATTTATTATTTTAATTTTCTATTAAATTATTGGAATAAAGTTGAACTAAGAGTCTGCTGCTGCCTCTTGGGTGAGGGATAAGAAGATCCCTGACTGTTAGCATGGTAGAAACATGAGCCTTTGCCCTAAGCCCTAACCTGGAACTGGTAACTGGGAAGGAAGGAGTCAGGAGTTAGGAGAGGATTCAGAATTTGTATTTCAGTGCTGGCTGAGTAAGTCACACCCTGCCACCCCCTCGGGAAAGGAGGTCCTGACCACCACTCCCGGGAGCAGCATCACCCCAGCTCAGGTGCCGGAAGGGAACAGCTTCTTTCAAGGGTCTGGTGCGAAGACAAAATCAAGAGCTTGGCGTTCAGCCCCAGCCACGTTGGGGTGCCAGAGGTCCACAATGAAGACCACTCGAGGCCCGTCTTCGGGGGATCCTAGGCACATAGGGATGGAGACAGATATCAAGTACTTCTCTGCCAAGGTGTTCCTATCGAGCACTGAGGAAAGCAGTCAGTGCCAGGCCTGAGCCAGTGTTTCTGCTGTTCAGTTAAGGCCAGTCTCATCATGTAGCCCAGCCCTTGAACTCACCATTCTCCAACACCAGCCTCCTGAGTGCAGGTGCTGAGTTCGTAGGTGAGCGTCACCACGCCCAGTATTGTCCTAACCCTTTATGTTGATAACTCTGTGTGCCTGAAGTGGGCAGTTTATACCACCTATCTGAGACATAAGGTTAAGTAAATGCCTGAGGTCCCATAGCAAGAGCTGGACAGGAGCACAGACAGTCACCATATGCAATCACCTGGTAAGGATGGCAGATGCCCCATAGGTGATTGGAGACACTGATTTGCCCAAGGCTGTGCAGCACCAAAATGGTGCCACTGAGTTAAGGTTGGCTGGAACTCCTCAGTTTCTTGGTCCCTCAACCCCAACCCAGCAAAATGTGAGTCCTGTTACCATTATGAGCCACTGTGTGCAGGAAGGAGTCGTCCACCAGGAGGCAGTGCCCTTCAGCCCAGCACTGAGGCTCACCACCAACAACCAGCTCGCAGCCAGGGGGGATCTTCAGGCCTGTGAGGAGAGAATGGGCATCTACCACTCCTGCCTGTGCTCAAGGGGCCTACCCACTCAGTGGGCCTTACAGGCCAAGTCTCAAAGGTGACTGGAAGGAGTACATTCACAACACCGCCTGTCTGAAGGATGCTGACTGCAGTGCTGCTGTGAGAACCACCTCTTGGAGAAAAGCTCCCCGGAGCAGTCTCCTGGACTGTCAGTTCAGCTCCAGAACCTACTATGAGCTGGGCATTTCTCCCATGAGGTATAACTGCTAACTCCAGCCTGACCCCAGGATCTCAGTCAAGTGTGCTGAGAGAACCGAGCCAACTCTGATGGCAAATGACATTCCAGAAGGTGGCATTTGGAGAAGTCCTTAAGATGGAGTAGTTTTCTCAACATTACTAAGGTTGAAAGTCTAACATGTGCATGGTATCTGCAGGGAGCAGCCAGAGAGCTGCCTTCTTTTCTGGTTTTCTTTGAATCTTTAGAACGTTAGAAAGAAAATCTACCTAACATCCCACTAACATCGTTACTTATCAATGAAAAAGCCTAAGTAAAGTAGGCCAAATGTAATGGTGTACACCTTCAATCCCAGCACTCCGGAGGTAGATGGAGGAAGATCTCTTTGAGTTTGGGGCCAGCTGGTCTAAATTTAGAGTTCCAGGCCATCCAGGACTACATAGTGAGACACCCTGTCTCAAGAAACAAATTGGGGCCAGGTGGTGGTGGCGGCGGCGCACGCCTTTAATCCCAGCACTCGGGAGGCAGAGGCAGGTGGATCTCTGTGAGTTCGAGGCCAGCCTGGTCTACAGCGCGAGCTCCAGGAAAGGCGCAAAGCTACACAGAGAAACCCTGTCTCAAAAAACAAAAAAAAAAAAAAAAAAAAAAAAAAAAGAAAGAAAAGAAAAGAAAAAGAAACAAATTGAGAGTAGGGAAGGGATTAGAGTATCTCACTACACTCCCTAAAACTAAATAAGGTCAAAACCCAGGCTCACCTCAAACTTGGGATCCTCTTGCCTCGGCCTCCCAAGGTGCTGATATTACAGGCATGCACCACCGCGCCTTCCCTCAAGGCTTTCTCTTTTTACAGTTTAAATTTGGTTTTCTGAGTATTTTCTCTTCAGGGCAAATAACAGTAACCACTTACAGTGAGGATTTCTTTTCAATTAAAAGAAAAGGGGGTTGGGGGGAAGAGTGAGAGTCGATGTGGAACACACTGCAAGTCGCCACTGACTGGATAGCTTGTATGGAAATGAAACTCAGGAGATCCAGGTTGGGGAAGATTCTGAGAAGAAAGGCATGATGGGAAGGAACCATAGTGCAGAGAGACCCAATGACAGAGAAGAGGGTGGGGAAGGAGGAAATGCGGAGGCAAGGGTTTGTGGACAGGATAGACTCACCCAGATGGCATCTAACCCGGGCATTGGTGGGTCCACAGCGGCCCTCAAGCCGGGCCCCGGGCAGGAGAACGGAAAAGCCCGCATTGCCGAAGGTGTTGGCACTCATGAAGCTCCGCAGCCCCCTCAGTGCGCGATAGGCTCCCGGGCACCGGCGGCAGTTGCTGGGTTGGCACCGGCCTGCTTGGTACAGCAGGAGCTGGTAGCACCCAGGGGCCAGGGGTGGGGACCAGCCCCGAGGCGGAGGGGTAGTCCCTGAGAAGTCCCAGCTCACAGCCCCAAAGTCCCGCAAAATGGCAGGGAAGCTGCTCTGCAGGAGCTCCACGTCATGCCTCTGGGCGTCGCGTGGCACAAAGGGGGACGAAGGCAGGTCTGGTAGGAAAAGTAGGCCTGGGCGCTGAATGCCCAGGAGCCCCGTCCCTCCTGCGAGGCCAGGGCCTCCATGAGCTGCCCGCCTCACCCTGCCCATCCCAGCCCAGGAGTAGCGCCTGGCGTAGGCCCGAAGCCTCCTGCTGACTAGACCTTCTGCCCTGGGTCCTTCCCCAGGATCCCCAGAGCCCCTTGGGCCAGCCTGAGAGCAAACATCAGGCCCACCACTAACACCTCCAGCTCGGCTCCCGGCCCCCAGGGCCTGCATGTCTTCGGAGCCCAGGCGGTAGCAGTACCAAAGGAACAGAGAAGTGAGTGCTCCCAGGAGCACGGTGAGAGCCGAGGAGCCTAAGGGCAGTGGCCATGGAAACATGGGCAAAGAGGCCCGGGCCAGGAGGCCTGCTGCCCCTTCCAGACCCCAGCTCCCGGGTCCCCCCAGTTCTCCAGCTGTCCCCTCGATGACTGCCTCCTGGTTCCTGCCCTTCCACATCCCGACCCCTGGCCCTCCCTCCTGCGGGCCACTCGCTTGCCTCTAGCTCTCTCTCTCTTCCTTTTTCTCTCTATTTGACTGTCTCCACTCTGAGATCGCTCTGGTCGCCTCTCTTCTATGAGTCCGCTCTTCTTTCCCCTTCCCGCAGTCTCCTCTCCTCTCTCTCTCCACCCTCTGTCTCCCACTCGCCGCCCTGTTTCTCCGCCCTCCTCCGCTGCACTCCAGCCCCCCTGTCCCTAGACGACCCCTTCTTTTTCTCCTAGCTCCCCGGGGCAACAGCAGTCCCTAATGCCCCTGGCCTGCAGCCCCACTCTGTAGCGGCTTCTTTCTCCTTCCTCTTTCCTCTCCCCTTGTCCTGTCTTCTCCCTCGACCTGCTCGGGTCCGTCCTCTCTGGTTCCCGGTCTCCCACACACCCCTTCCTGGGCGCCCACTCACCCTGACGTCACCCCTTCCCGCAGCCCTCTCTGCCTAGCCACCCACGACCCCTCCCGGAGGCAGCCGCAGCCCGGCCCTGGTTGGGGGGGAGGAGGGGAGACCTCTCTCTGGATGTGCCTCTCTAGACCCCCACCCCCAGCCCTGACCGAGCGCCACGTGGGGTACAGGGGCACAGTGCCAACCTCCAGCCGCCCCGCAATGCGAAAAGAAGGGCGGGGCGGGGCGGGCTCGGGGGCGGGGCGAGAGCGCTGACCCGCGCGCGAGGCCTGTGCTCCCGGACTGCGACTTGGACCGTGGGCCTGCGGGTCCCTGGAGAGGTCGGCCTGTGACTCCCCTTTCCCCCGGCTGGGCTTCGCCAGAGCCGGCACCGAGCGGGACGCGGGATCGCGAAAGCCGCGGCAGCCAATCAGGGGCCCCGGGGCCCGCCCGCGCAGGCGGGGCCGGGGAGCTGTCCGCGCGCCCTGGTGCTGAAAGGGCGCCCGCTGGCCGCGAGGCAGAGCCCGGGCATCGCGGGTGGCAGCCGCTGGGCCGCAGGCCGCTGTCAGGTCGTGTGCGGGAGGAGGGGCCTCAACGCGTACCCCTCAGACTCCTTACAAATGTGGATACTCCCCTTTTCCATGGGGGAGGGCCGAGTCCATCCCACCTGAGTTTCGGTAAAGGGCACAGTGAAGGCCCTCGGGGAGGTCCGGGTGTGGACAGAGGACATACTGGACAGGCCAGGAAGGCGCGAACCAAGCTGGGGCCCCCCTCGGCTTCCTGGGAAGACCAGGTGCAGATTCCAGATGTGCTGGAATGGCGCCGGGAGAGCCTAATTACTGCTGGGACCAGAGTTTCCTTTCGCTCCCCTAGGGGCCTCGGAGTGCAGATTACGGTCCTGGCTCGGGATCCCTCCTTCCTCCATCTGCACTTCCTCCTCCTCCCTCATCGGCGAATAAATCCCAGGCCCCTCCCTTCGCCCGTCCCCAGGATCTGACGTGGGCTTGACACCTTTCTCAGCTTCTCCCTCCCGCAGCTCCAGTGGCCGAGCTTCGGCTTCCCTGGTTCCGCAACCCCTTCCCTCTTCCTCTCCCCGACAAGCCCCAGTAGAACCCTGTAAGGACCCTCTGGATCCTCAAGCCCACCCTGGGCCCCCGGAAGCTGCCTTTCCCCTCCCACTTCCCCCGGCTGGCAATCTATCCATCCCGATGGACCCAAGCGCCCGAACAAGGGGATAACCTTCGGCCCTCTCGGCCCCACCCCCCGCAGCGGGAGCCGCGCCCCCCTTTACCATAGATCGGAGAGCCAAGGATAAAGATTGAGCTAAAGGGGGCGGACTCCAGGCAACCCCTAGGCCAATTCTGCTCCTCCATCCCAGAGGGAGAAAAATTGTCTTCCTTTGCTGACCCTTAGCAGGAAAGCAAAATTAAAGGGAAAGATAAAAGGACGCAGAGGGAAAGTGACAACTAGATTATTCAGAAGAGCTACAGAGGAGAGAGACTAGGGTGAGTCGCCATGGGGACTCCCAAGGCCCAGCACCCACCGCCTTCCCAGCTGCTGTTCCTAATTCTGCTGAGCTGTGCCTGGATTGAGGGTAAGGACATGTGGGGGTGGGCCCTGGGAAGGCCCTGGGGGGTCCTCCACCTTTCTCTGAACATATTGAGTCTTCGAGCTTGTGGGGGAGGGGAGGGGCATAGTTGACTGGGAAGGGGCAAGCCAAGGCTTTCTGACTGGTACATGGAGCCCTTGAACTCCTAATGTTAAGGAGATGGAAAAATGAACAAGGAGAGCTGTTAGTTGTATCTTAGGGGTTAAATCCAGGAAGAAGAGCTGGGGGAAGTTGGGTGGATGTCTGCGGAGGCGGTAGAAGCAGGCAGGGTACCTGGGTGGGAGATGGAGGTGCTGGGAGAGATGCCAGCGCTGCACACACAAATGTTCTTGGACATATGGACAAAGACAGATGAACACAATCAGGGATATTCAATCCCTGACTCCACTCTGATCCCCAAACCCGACTCTAGAGAAGGCAGCAAAGACTGCAGAGAGAGAGAGAGAGAGAGAGAGAGAGAGAGAGAGAGAGAGAGAGAGTCTGCAGAGGCAGAACCCCAGAGAGAAAGCTGGCACTGCGGAAGGAGGTCTGGGAGGTGCTATCAGACTCTCCTCAGAGTTCTGGGATTGGGGGGATGCTTCACTGGGGAGGCATGGAGAGCAGTCCCAGAGGCCCGGCTCCGCACATCCTGCTAGAGCTGTCCAGGGTTAGTAGTAACTAAGGCTCTCACTGACGGCCCAGAGACCGGGAGTAGGGGCTTGTGAGTGAGAGAGCAGATTGGAGCCTCTCCTCTGATCTTGGCTCAGCCCAGCCTAAGACCCTCTGAGTATCTGCTAAGAAGTGCTCTGGGAAATACCTCTCCAGAGAAGGAAGGGATGTAGGGGAATGGAGAGGCTCATAGGACTTCACCTCCTAGGTCTTCCCCTGAAGGAGGATGAGATGATACCAGAGTCGGGAAGTGAGACTCCCACGGTGGCCTCTGAGGACCTGGCTGAACTGCTCCATGGAGCTTTGCTGCGGAAGGGCCCAGAGATCGGCCTCTTGCCGGGTGAGGCCCCCAAAGTGGCATAAAAGTAGAGCAAGAGGCTCTGCCCCTGGGAGATGGAGTGCCTGGCCAGAGGGAAGGCAGGCAGAGAGAGCTCGGAGAGAGAAAGATCCCTAGGAAGCCAAGGAAATTCAGGGGCAGGCAAGAGAAGAAAGTCAAAACTGTCCCTAGACAGAACCAGAGACAGGGACAGAATGATGAACAATCACGAGAAGGTCATGTATCTATAGAGACACGTGAGTTCAGAGAACCAGAGTCACAAAAATGGCGAGAAAAAGTGATATACAACTAGCAGGTGATCTGGTATCCTAAAACCAGAGAGCAATAAGAAGACTAAGCAGAGAAAAGCTCCAGAGAGAGTGAGACAGAGAAGAGAGAGAGGGGTAGGCAGAGGAGAGAGCCAGATCTGGGGGTGCGGGAGGCTCAAGGGGGCTGTCAAGACCGTGGTGGAAAAAGAAAAGGAGCTTTGGCTGCAAAATCTTGAGAGAATGTGGGGAGCCTGGGAGGGTAAGGAGAAAATGGGGGATTTTACATTGTGGGGAGGCTTTGGGATCTCATGCTTAGCTGTTCCCCACCCCCATGGACCAATTTGCTGCTCCTGTGCTCTGACTACCCTCAAACTATCTCAGGATCTGACCCAGACCCCACACTAGCCACCCCTCCAGCCGGCCAGACTCTTGCAGCGCCCTCCCTGCCACGTGCCACTGAGCCAGGGACAGGGCCTCTGACGACAGCTGTCACCCCTAAGGGGGTTAGGGGGGCAGGCCCCACCGCGCCAGAGCTGCTGACCCCGCCCCCTGGAACTACAGCCCCGCCCCCGCCTGGCCCCGCCTCCCCAGTCCCACCCCTCAGGCCCGAAGGAGGAGAGGAGGAAACCACCACCACTATCATCACCACAACAACTGTCACCACTACTGTGACTAGTCCAGGTGAGGTGATGGAAAGGGCATGGAAGCACGCATGTGGGGGTGAATGGGGGGAAAGCTGCGTGGATCACGTGGGAAAAGGAGCTTAGGTACAGGTAGGAGAGGGGCTTCTGGTTAGTAATGGCAAAGGCCAGCATTGATGTCCGTGGGTTCGTCTGTGGGCTTCCATCTGTAGTTGGGGAAGGAAAGTCTCAGTGGAGGATGGTGAGGGGTGCTGGGGGACACAGGTGACCACTAAAAATGCCAGGAGAGCAAGCATGCAGGACCTCTCAGCCCAAGCCACTTCTCTCTCTGTGTAGTTTTGTGCAATAACAACATCTCCGAGGGGGAAGGGTTCGTGGAGTCTCCAGACTTGGGGAGCACTGCCAGTCGCTCTGTGGAACTCCTTGATTGCACCTACAGCATCCATGTCTACCCTGGCTATGGCATTGAGATTCAGGTAATTTTCTTTGGTGCCAATTGAGTGTGCCTAAGTCTGGTCTAAGAACGGGTGAACCTGTTTTCTGAGTTAGAGGATCTCAAAACTCTTCTAGAATTCTGCAACGTGGGTGGTTTACCAGAGGTGGGGGCTTAGGTTGTCATTTTCACCCTCCTAACTTGCCCTGGCCTGCCTGTATCCGGCTTCTTTAGGTGCAGACACTCAACCTGTCTCAAGAAGAGGAACTCCTGGTGCTGGCCGGTGGGGGATCCCCAGGCCTGGCCCCCAGACTCTTGGCCAATTCCTCCATGCTGGGAGAAGGACAGGTCCTTCGGAGCCCAACAAACCGGCTGCTCCTGCATTTCCAGAGTCCTCGGGTCCCAAGGGGCAATGGCTTCAGGATTCACTATCAGGGTGAGAAGTCTGAAGTGCCACTGGAGGGACAAGAGCCATGTGGGGTAGGAGAAGACATCTCCAGGGCCCTTCTAACTCAGGGCACTGAGAGGATCTTCTTCCTGCTTGGGACCCTGTATGGGCAGGACCCTCAAAAAGCATGCATGTGTATTTTTCTCACACATTCATGGATCTGTAAATGGGTGTGAATGAATCCAAGTAGCAATTCATTTATTTGGTCCAATGAATTTTTACTAAGTACCTACTTCATACCAGGCTCTGTGTTAGCCTTAGGGAAAAAATGAATAAGCTTGATATAATTCCATCTTCAAGGAGCTGAGGATCTGGGTAGAAGCATACGTAATCAGAATGGTTGTGTCAGAGTAAGGACAATGAGGGAACTCAGGCAAGGGGAGCAGGTACAAAAGGGACCAAGTTTTTTCTAAGGAATATAGGAATGGCTTCTTGGAGGAGGTGGTGACTAAGATGAGGCCCTTCAGGATGAGCTGGCCAGGGGAAGGGTGGGAGGCAGAAAGAGAAGCAACTGTTTCATGGATGGAAACGCACATCCTGAGTCCCAGAGAGGAGAGAAAATGTGACCCTTAGAAAAGTGTAGTACCAGGCCGGGCGTGGTGGCGCACACCTTTGATCCCAGCACTCGGGAGGCAGAGGCAGGCAGATCTCTGTGAGTGCGAGGCCAGCCTGGTCTACAGAGTGAGATCCAGGACAGGCTCCAAAACTACACAGAGAAACCCTGTCTCGAAAAACCAAAAAAGAAAAGAAAGGTGAAGTACCTCAACATGCATGCATGCATGGAAGGTGGAATTGTCTGCACTGTGTGACCTGGGTAGTTTCTTTCACCTTTCTACGCCTCATGGCTCCATCTGAAAAACAGAAGTTATAATACTTCTTGTGAAGTATTACTAGGCAGATCAAATGAGTTAGTACCTGTGGATCATCTAAACCAGTGTCTGGATCCAACGCTCAAAAATGTCAGCCAGTGCCATCACAGCCAAAGCTGAGAAGGCAGTGAAGGGAGGGTGAATGGAAAGGCCACACTGCGAAGCAGGCAGGCGTCTGAGGAGTTCAGGGCTCTTTAATCTGCAGGTGAGAGGCAGGCAGCTGGAACAGCACCAGCAGAAAAGTGATACCCTTAGGTTTGCAATTTTGGCAACTCCTTCTGATTTCCAGGGCAGCAATGTTTCATGCATTCATACACAGACGAGCTACCCATGTATCTATGCTATCCTGTATGCAGGTGTGTGGGAACCTTCTCATAGTGCACATGCACTTTCTAGCACACATATATGTACATTAACTAAGGGACTCAGCTAATGTCCCCATTCCAGACATTGCTGTCTTCCCCAAGGTCCCTCCGTGTGCTCTTCAGGAACAGGGTCCGTTGTCACTTGGCTTCATGTACTTCCCTCCTTCTCCCTAAATTCTTTGTGCATCTTATTCAAGTTGCAGCGTTTGTCCCTTCCTCATGCTCTGAGGGTAAATTGTTCAAGGCAGAAGCTCCTACCAACAGGCCTATTGGAGAGACCAGGGGGCTGGGACTTGTACTTGTGTGCCAGGGACCTGGTTGTTGGAGACAAAAAACACGCATGCCTTGGGAGCCAAGGAGTAGACATCAGATGGGAAAAAAGCTACCCATGGCTCCTTTAAGCAGCTGTTTCCCTAGGGCATCAAAACTAGGACTCTCGGGCTAAGTGGAACATTGAGGGGAGCAGGGCTATTGCATAAAGGCTTCATTACCTGCCTTGGTCTTCCCTTGTTTGCAGCTCCGGCAGGGATGTTTAGGACAGAGGCACTATTTAGGCCCTTCTCAACCTGCTCTAACTGTGGCTTCATGTCCAGAGAGCCAGCACAGCCCTGCAAGTTTGCCCATGTGCAAAGTCCTTCCCCCGCCACTGTTCCTCGCAGTAACCCAGAGAGGACCAAGGCAGCTCCATCTCTCAGAGGAGGGAAAAGTTTTGAGGTCACATGGTTTTCTGAGGCACCTGAAACTTCATTGCAGAGTCAGAAATCAGATGCCCAAGTCCCTGCCCCACACTCATTCCTAAAATGAGGGTGGGGGTTAACTGACGTGAGTACCCTTGGGTGGGGAATCCTTTGCATGTTTTGTTTCGTTTGTTTTGAGACAGAGTCTCGTGTAACTTAAGCTGGCCTGGAACTCACTGTGTAGCCAAGTATAGTCTTACACTTCTGAGCCTCCCACCTTTACCTCCCCAGTGCTGGTATTATAGGCCTGGTTAATTCAGAGCTAGAAGTTACCAAATGAGCTACACCCCACCCCCCTGCACTGAAAGTTTTTAGTTAGATTTCAGGCCAGTCCTTACTGATATGAATTTTTACTAGTGGTGAGAGACACCCCTTCCCAGTGTGAGAGCAACTTGCTCAGGCCTTGGTTCAGTCTCATAGTGATAACAACAAAAAAAAAAAGAACATGATAAGAAAAGTACATATGTAGAATTGAACACAGGCAAGACCTTATGGGAGCAGGGAAAGCCATGAAGTCTTCCTGGAAGGAGTGATACTTAGGTTAGTCTTTGAAAGATCGGGAAGAAACCAGAAAGCCTTGCATGTAGAAGCATAGGTGTGAGCAAAAAATATGGAGGTGGTCTGTCGGTGGTGGTGCATACATATAATTCTAGCTCTCTGAACGCTGAGGTAGAGGTACAAGAGTTCAAAGCTAGCCTAGACTACATAGTGAGATCTTGTCTCAAAAAAAAAAAAATCAAAGAATAACTAGTTGTCAGTGTTGCATACCTTTAATCCCTGTAGTCAGGGAGCAGAGGCAGATGGGTCTTTGTTAATTCAAGATCAGCCTGGTCTATGTAGAGAGTTCCAGGCTAGCCAGGGCTACGTAGTCAGCCCCCTGTCTCAAAAACAAAACCAAAATCCCAAAGGTTGGGGGAATAGTTCATGGTAGAGCATTTGCCTAATGTGTACAACATCCTGGATTTAATCCCATCACCAGGAAAAAAAGGGGGGGTGTGAGATAGTAAGGAGTCACAGATTATTGTTCAGGACATTTGGGCCTCAGGAGCTGAGTAAACTTAAGGACTGGGCTGGACCTGGCTGGAGAAGGGACTAGACTATCAAGCTAAAGAGTTCAGAGTCGGCTCTGCTGGCCACAGAGGGCTCGAATTTTCTGAACCTGCCATGTTTTAGATGATTGTTTTACGTCTGCTCATCTTAGCAGTCTAGGGACTATGGAAAGGCAAAGTATGGGTTTGCTTTTTTCCTGTCTGTCCCCACAGCCCACCTAGATAAGTGCTTGATGACTTTTGGAATGTGGAAGGGATAGGTCTCTGACAGAATCACGGAAGGCTCCAGACTCAGGGAAGCCTTCTGCTGAGTAGAGCCGGCCTACACCTCCAAGACACAGCCTTGGAAACTGAGCATGGTGGTGTGGTTTTCTGAAGGCTGAGGCAGGAGCACTGAAAAATTGAAGCTAACCTGGGCTACACAACAAGACCTTATTTCAAAACCAACCCCACCCCACCCCCGAAAAATAACTTCAAGAAGCTTTGAGAAAGAACACAAGCAATACAACTGTGAGGAATGTGTAGCGGGAGAGTGACACCAGGAATGACTGGTAGAGAACAAAATGACCTGGATATGACGAACAGGTCACTGCTGCCCTGATTTGAGGCACAATGGAGTTGGTGCAGAAGGGGCAGTTATACAGTTCTCAGGGCAAGAGATGAGAGAAATCAGCTTCTCACAGAGAGCGGAGTCAGTACTCCATCAGCCCTCCTTCTCCGAGGGGGTCATTCAGGGGCACTGGGTAGTAAGTCCTAAGTCAACATTCCTAAAGCAGTTTCTTGTGGCTGGCCTGGCTGAAAGCTGCATCTCCATACAAGAACGTTTGTGAAAGAAAAGAGCACAAAGCATTTCGTGAGCAGGAGCCTTGGCATCCACCCCTGGAAAGTGGGTCATGCACTCTTTCTCTGCCTGCCTCTAAAACTGTGTAAATTGACTCGGAAGTTGAACTGTCTGAGATGTCATTTATTATTAGTGCTGATAGAGTTCAGGGTGGTCAATTGATTTGCTTGAGGTCACGTAGCCAATAAGACTAGGCTCTAAAATAATGTTTGTCTATAAAAAGGGACCCAAACCGGTAAATTACGAAGACCAGAGGTGAGCACCTGTTCCTGAGGCAGGGAGCCAGTGTAAGGAGTTTGTGTGCACTCCAGCAAGGAACCCATTTGCTCCCCGGGAGTGAGAGATGGAGGGGTTTGAGAAATTGCTGTGAGACAACAGCCCCCTTCTTCTTCCTTGACCTGTCCAGCATACCTCCTGAGCTGTGGCTTCCCACCCCGGCCAGCCCACGGGGATGTGAGTGTGACGGACCTGCATCCTGGGGGCACTGCCACCTTCCACTGTGACTCAGGATACCAGCTGCAGGGTGAGGAAACGCTCATCTGCCTCAATGGTACCCGGCCAGCCTGGACTGGTGAACCCCCTAGCTGCATAGGTGAGTGTCGTGCACACTTCTGTCCTGGGGGAGGGGAACTGAGCTGGGGAATCTCCATCTTTGGGGAGAAGCCATGTTGAAGAAGTTTCTAGCTGTAGAACCCCTGTCAGAGTCTCCTCCCCAGAGCTCTCGACCATGAGGGTCTCCATCCTTAGGGGGTCTCCAACCTTGTCTGGGCTTCATCTTGGGATGCCCCAGTCGGTGCTTGACATCCTTTACCACTCTAGATGCCCTGTCTTTGGAGACCCCACCCCAGTGAATCGTGTTTGGGGTCCCTGGTTGGTAGACTTTGGGCTTTAAGTCTTCATTCTCCAATGAGCATAAAATGCTTACAGTCTAGAGAGTCCTACCTTCCAGGCTTCTCGTCTGAGAGTTTCCGTTTTGAGGCTCCCTGTCTCAAGGTGCCCACATCTCAAGAGGCTTCATTTTAGCAGGATCTCCATGCACAGGGTTCTATTTCAGGCTAGATAGCAGCTGGAGAAGGTCCTGTCCCTCTGCTAAATGCACAGGACAGAGGCCATCCCTGGCCAGTAGCCACCAGGCTCTAGAGTTGAGCCTGAGAAAGGGCTGAAGCCTTCCTGCTCTTCCTTTGCCCACAGCGTCTTGTGGAGGCACCATCCACAATGCCACACTGGGTCGTATTGTATCCCCTGAGCCTGGGGGAGCTGCAGGGCCCAACCTTACCTGCCGCTGGGTCATTGAAGCAGCTGAGGGACGCCGGCTACATCTGCACTTTGAGAGGGTCTCGCTGGATGAGGACAATGACCGGTGAGAGTCTGTGCTCTGGGCTAGAGGTTCCCGCCTTGGGAAAGCTGGGAGGCTTCAGCAGAGAGCCAGGTGACACCGGATGGATCCTGTGTCAACCTCAGAGCGCAGCTATGCAACCTTAGACAAGTCAGGGTGCCTTGCCGCACCTCGGTTCTCTCTCGTTGGTAGAATGGAGAGAATAGCACCCCTCCAAATGCTTAATTAATAAATACATTAAGATACGTAAAGTAATTGAAGTGGTGCCTAGGACATAATGAGCACTATAAAAGTGTGTGCTGTCATTTTCCTCCGTGTTCTTTGTTGCTTTGGAGTGTGCTCTCAGGCTGGGCACCCAGGCTTTCTGTGCCTCTGTCCCCTCATCCATAAAATGAGGGGTAATAATAGTGTCTGACTCAAGAGTCCTTGTAAAGATCAAACAAGATAAAATGTGTTGGGGCTAAAAAGAGTGCACGGCATGGGTTAGTGTTTGATAACAGCAGTTTAAAGATAAGCCAGGACAGCGGACAGGCAGCTTCCAGGGAGAAGTGCACCTACCACTCTTCTGTCCATCCCAGGCTGATGGTGCGCTCAGGGGGAAGTCCCCTGTCCCCTGTGATTTATGACTCTGACATGGATGATGTCCCTGAGCGTGGTCTCATCAGTGATGCACAATCCCTCTACGTAGAACTGCTTTCAGAGACACCAGCCAATCCCCTGCTGCTCAGCCTCCGATTTGAAGGTAATAGTCTTATTTCCTGACCCTGGCCAACCCCCACACCATTCCCTCTTCCTTACACTAGAAATAGTCACAAGTACATAGTCCCTCCATGCTCATCTCTGTGTTTGGTCCCTGATACTTGACAGGGATCCCTTCACAGGGACATCGTCTCATTCCGTGTAGTCCCCTCTGATCAAGTTTCAGATATGGCTGGATCCAGCATACAGCCAGGTCGATAATTATCTGTCTCTCAGTTCTTTACTGTGCAGTGACTTCGTTCCCATGTAGTCTTTCCCTGTGTGGATCTAACTACAGATTAATAGACTATCAACTTAAGGCCATCAGAGAAAGGAAATGTTCACAAGAGCTTTGGCAACAATTCCAGAAAAGGTTCTCATTGACTTGATTAAGTTCAATTAAGTCAGGAAGTATTATGATTGGCAGGTCCGCATGGCATGGCCGTCTCTGCTTAGTTCCAACTAAGCCTCATGGACTAGAAGTAGGAAAGGCATGTTCCACCTTCCACCTAATGAAAAAAAAGGGGAGCTGTGACCAGAAGAAAGAAGAATGGATGTTGGACAGGTCAAAAGGAATCAGTGATCATGGGAGAAGAGGCAGTTAGATATGGCCCTCCGGGATGGAGGTCAAGCAGATGACTAGAGAGAGGAAGGGGCAGCAGCTCAGGAGAAAGAGGCAATGATGCGTTTGAGAAACAGCATGGCTAAGAATTTATAAAACATAGCAAGAGGCAATGAACCAGTGGGCAGTGGTGACGCACGCCTTTAATCCCTGCACTTGGGAGGCAGAGACAGTCAGATCTTTTAAGGCTAACCTGGTCTACAAAGTGAGTTCCAAGACAGCCAGGGCTACATAGAGAAACCCTGTCTCGGGAAGAGAGAAAGAAAGGGGAGGGTGCAATGGAAGGGATATGTCCAGAGATTAGAAGAGTGTGGTTTTGGATGGGTCTCAAATAAGTGGAATTGGCACTGGGCCCTGCTAGGTAGACAGGATTTGCACATGATACCTTGCCAAGTTAAGTAATAGGAAATATAATAGTGAATCTGCAGAAACCCAGCACATGATGGATTCTGAAAGCACTGAAGAGCTCTCAGCTTTTCGGTGAGAATTCCAGTCTACCTCTCCAGGCCGGCGTACTGCGCTGTGAGCTTCAGGGCCTTGCCGGCATTGCAGGTGGCTTTGTAGATAAGATGCAATCAGGTGGATGGGGAAAAATGCTCTAGAGATGTTCATTTTGGTCCTCAGTAAAAGTTGAGCAGCTTCTGCACTAGCTGCAGTTTTGGATTCCAGCAACACTGTGGATGATCAGAATCCAACTGTTATTTCTGAAGCGAGAACACACCTACGCAAGCCAGTTCTCCAGAAACACCCCTCCCCAGGCCCCTTGCTGTTTCCCGAGCCAAATGTCTGTGGATTAGAACTAACCCTTTAGGATTGTAGTTCTTGCTCTGTAGTTGCCTCCTAGGTGACCTTGGGCTGGTGGCTTTTTGTCTGAAGATGTCCTTATCTGTAGAATGGTGGTTAGTACTCTTGGCACAGGTGCATGGTCCCAGCCACTTGGAAGGCTGAGGCAGGAAGATCTCAAATTCAAGGTCAGCCTGAGCTACATATAGTGAGACACCACCACCACCCCCATCTCAAGATACCAAAACAAATTTTAAAAAACCCATGTAGGGCTGAGCAACACCCAAATTCAGCCTAAGTACCCAACATAAGATCCGTGAGTCCTGCCCTAATACTTAATTTTGTGACCAACTCCTCTCTAGCCTTTGAGGAGGATCGATGCTTCGCCCCTTTCCTGGCACATGGCAACGTGACTACTACAGACCCTGAGTACCGCCCAGGGGCACTGGCCACCTTCTCATGCCTCCCAGGATATGCTCTGGAGCCGCCAGGGCCCCCCAATGCCATCGAATGTGTGGATCCCACCGAACCCCACTGGAACGACACAGAGCCAGCCTGTAAGGGTGAGTCCTGTACATCCCAGAGTCCTTCCGCCCACAGACTGCCCCAAAGTTGGGACCTCAGGAAGGCAATTGTAAAGGAGATCTGAAATGAACATTAAGACATAATAAATCCAAAGGTGGGCTGCAGAGATGGCTCAGCAGTTAAGAGCACTGACTGTTCTTCTGGAGGATCCGGGTTCAATTCCCAGCACCCACATGGCAGGCCACAACTATCTATAACTCCAGGATCCAACACCCTCACACAGACATACCTACAGGCAAAACACCAATAAAAATAAGTAAATAAATGATAAATTGGAAAATAATAGTTTAAAAAACAAAACACAAGCCCAAAGCCTGGGTAAAGCTCCGCCCCTTCAGAGGCTGTTCTCTTGGAGAAGTAATTGCTGAGCTTGTTTTGAATTCAGGTTCAGACCCAAAAGGCTTTTCTAGAGCTAGAACTAGAGTTGGGTTGAGTTGTGGATTGGGTGAGTAAGCTGGAAAGTGGGTGGGGTTAACTAAGGGCAGGGCTGGAAAAACAATCATAGTAAAACCTAGATATGATCAGAAATCTTCACACCAAAAAGCCTGTGGAGGTGGCCTAGTGCACCCTCCTGAGAACAGTGGGGACTATGGTGAATAGTGATCACATGCCCACGTGGGTCCTGAACCTGACACCTCTTCCCTAGCCATGTGTGGAGGAGAGCTATCTGAGGCAGCTGGTGTGGTCCTCTCTCCCGACTGGCCCCAGAGCTATAGCCCTGGCCAGGACTGCGTGTGGGGCCTGCACGTCCAGGAAGAGAAGCGCATCTTGCTCCAAGTTGAAATGTATGTCTGGGTCACATAGCTTGTGTGATGGGTGTGGGTTCCATCAGGTGTGTGAGGCAATGCACAGCCTGCATTCTGAGCCCAACGGGCTCTTCTGAGTTCACAGAGAACTCTGTGGGTGCATTGGTGTTCTGAAAGAAGACATCAGGTGGGTTCAGGACAGAGGCAGGAGACCTGGGTTCAAGTTACTTGGAGAATAAGGACAAGTAAAGGGAGCACAGCTTTCTCCGAGGGCTGCTGCAGGTCTGGAGGGTTCTGTTGTCAAATGCTCTATCGCTGAGCTATACCCCGCACTCCTGTGTGTGTGTGTGTGTGTGTGTGTGTGTGTGTGTGTGTGTGTGTGTGTGTGACACTGCTCTTATCAAAGGGACCCAGGCCCCAAATTGGTGCCTTATTGCTAGTACCAAGTCAGTAAGCTGATTTGGCATGAGGCGGTCACGTGAGTGGAGAGAAGGTGCATGGGCGTGGACCCAAAGCAGATACTCAGGCGGAGCCCAGCATTTGAGAGAGTGTCAAAGAAGGACTATAGTCTATGACTGATCAAAGCTGGATTTGAGCACGCCGTGGGGATGGAAGAGAGGATGAAGAGTGGATGGAGCTAGTGATGGGCGGGGATTGAAGATTAGAAAGCAAGAGTGGGAGGAGTCAGTCCGCCTGGAACCGGGAGAGAACCCTAATGGTCGAAACTGAGAGAGGGGAATTCAGAGCAGGGCTGGTTCAGAATGAGCGAGTCGGGATTGGGCAGGACCGGATGAGATGGGCTAGTCGCCGCTCGCCTAATTTTCTGACCCCCTCACTGCAGCTTGAACGTTCGCGAGGGGGATATGCTGACACTCTTCGATGGGGACGGTCCCAGCGCGCGAGTCCTGGCCCAGCTGCGGGGACCTCAGCCGCGCCGCCGCCTCCTCTCCTCTGGACCCGATCTCACTCTGCAGTTTCAGGCACCCCCTGGGCCCCCAAATCCGGGTCTAGGCCAGGGCTTCGTATTACATTTCAAAGGTACGGAAGGCGAGGGCTCTGGACGGTCAGGGGGCTGGCAGGGAGCGGGCACCAGCGCGAGGCCCTCTGAGGCTGGAAGAGGTCCTTCTTCACCACAGAGGTCCCGAGGAACGACACATGCCCTGAGCTGCCACCTCCTGAGTGGGGCTGGAGGACCGCATCCCACGGGGACCTTATCCGGGGCACAGTGCTCACTTACCAGTGCGAGCCTGGCTATGAACTGCTGGGATCAGACATCCTCACTTGCCAATGGGACCTGTCCTGGAGCGCGGCTCCACCTGCTTGCCAAAAGAGTGAGTAGGGACCCCACCCCTAAGCCTATCCTTCGGCTCTGACCCCGCCCTTCCCTATCACTCCTGGATGTTTCGCCCTGAGTCTTGCTTGGGTCTTCAGACCCAGCCCCTATGTCCTTTACGTCCCACCGCGTTCAGTGTCTTGAAATTACTACACACACCACCACTACCACCACCAACAACAACCACAACCACCACCACCACCACCACCACCACCACCACCACCACCACCACCACCGCGTCCCGCCATTAGTTCAGACTGCTTTCTTCCTTTCATCCGTTGCTCAATCCACTTTTCATCATGGCCCAAGCCCCCTCCACTCCAGACTCCATCCCTGCCAGGGCTGAGTCCCACCCCTACCAGGTTTCACCAAATTGCCCCTTAGCTTTGCCTCGTGAACTCTTAGTTCTCTTCTATACACCCCCAAACTCTTAGTTCCCCGAAAGCTGACAGTGTGGGAAGTCACTCTGTTAGAGGCAAGGCTTGTCAGTGGATTTGATCTGTTTGAATGCAGTGGTTGAAGCCCGTCACTGGGCTGTGGTTATAGGACCAGCTCCTTGTTCCTTCCTATCCTGATGGGTCTCAGACCTGGAGGAGAGAGATACATAAGCAACTAGGCATGGTGCGCAGTGGTAACCAGGGGATGACCTGGGGTAAAGTACTTAACGTCTCTGAGCTCTGGCTCTCCCGTGAATGAAGTAGGAGTAGTGCAGAGCAGAGGCAGCTTTTCACACAATGCCTGGTGCTTGTAAAGTCATGTCACAGCTCTAAGCATGCAGCAGCATTGTAGGAAGATACGGCCCCATTCACCCAGGAGTGAGACAGTCACTTCAGAGGAGTATTTGGGTTTTTTTTGGTATGATATTTACAGGAGCTTGGAGGCTTTATTTGTCTTTTAAAAATGGCTGTGCACAGTGGCTGAGGCAGAATGATGATGAGTTCAAAGCCAACCCTGTCTGGAAAGCCCAAGGGCTGGGGGTGTAGCTCAGTGACACAGTACTTACTTGGTAAACGAAACAAGTAAAACAGACTAAAAAAATGCAGATCCAGATGTGGTGGTGCAGCTGTGCACTGCCAGCACTCAGGAAGCTGAAGCAGAAGGATTTCCAAGAGTTCAAGGCCAGCCACGGCTAGTTATTAGCAAGACCCAAAATATGAATAAACAAACAAACAGAACAAAGCAAACAGCAGAAAGAAGTAGCATCTCGTCTCTTGAATTTGGAGAGACTGACACAAAGCTTGGTTGTAGTGCTTTGTTTGTTTTCGAGACAGGGTTTCTCTGTGTGGTCCTGGCCGTCCGGGAACTCACTCTGTATGTAGACCAGGCTGGCCTTGAACTCAGAGATCCCACTGCCTCTGCCTCCCAAGTGCCATCATTGTAGTTCTTGCAAATGGCCCCAGGGGTCAGTGGGGAGGGATTTCAGAAAGTCGGATTTGGACTGGAAACAGGGAACACTTGCTGACACCGCACCTCATCCCTGGAGGATTCCCAGAACTGTGGGCCTGAGCGGGCCAAGCAGTCAGGTTGTCTAGCCAAGGCTGGCCTTGAAAAGTTGCCCAGGCTACACCTTGAGTCTGATGCTGAGTTGAGACTCAGGTCTCGGGATCTATCCAGTACTCCATGGCTATGATCCTGGCAGGTTCCAGCTTGGCTGAGTGCCAAGCCCTGGGCCACAAGAGAGATGGCAGTAACATTGATCTGTCAGGATAATCAGGATTAAATGTCTATCAGGCTGCCTAGCACAGGTTTATAGGAGTCAAAGGTCATGGAGCTGGAGAGATAGCTCGGATGCCACACAAGCATCAGGACTTGAGGCCGATCCCCTGGACCCACATAAAAGCCAGGTGTGGAGGCACACATGCCTGTAACCCCCAGTGGTGGGGGCATGGAGGATCACTGGAGCTTACTGGCCAGCCAGTTCAGCTAAATAGGTGAGCTCCAGGTTCAGGAAGAGACCCTGTTTCAGTTTATAAGTTGTAGAGTAATAGCGGACCATCACCCGGGCCTCTGCCTGCCCATACATGAACACATACATACACATACTCACGGAGGCCATGATTATGACCTTCTATAGTAACACTGGGCGTAGAAGGGGGCAGTATATGCCAGCCACGTGGGCCGGGCACTATGCACATGGAGGGGACACGAGAGCCACCCTCCCTTGAGACACCAGCTTCTGTCCATAACAATGGCCTGCTCTGATAGTTTGTGTGCTCTGATATAATAATGAAACATTTTGAATTTTACCCAAAGACAGGGGCTGAGTTTGCCCTGCTCACCCTGCTTTCAAAAGAAATATAAAACACACTGACCTCCCCTCTCCCTACCACAGGATCTCATTATGTAGCCCAGGGTGTCCTGTTCTGGAACTTGCTATGTAGTCCAGGCTGGTTTGGAGCTCATATTCCTTCCTTTAGTCCCAAAGTGGTGGAATTACAGGCATTGCCCCATCACAATTGGCAAATCCATTAACTCTAGGTGTTTCTGACTCACACTCTGTCCCTCAAGGAATAGGACGAGGAAGAGGAGGACAAGGCTGTTCTGAGGAGACAGCTGGACACTCAGGCCTCTATAAGCCCTGTTTCCAGGCGATCCCCTAAGGCCTCGCTTCCCCTAACCGCTCTCTTCTGTCACCAGTCATGACTTGTGCTGACCCTGGTGAGATCACCAATGGCCACCGGACTGCCTCAGATGCTGGTTTTCCCATCGGCTCCCATGTCCAGTATCGCTGTCTGCCAGGGTACAGCCTGGAGGGGGCAGCTGTACTCACCTGCTACAGCCGAGACACAGGCACACCCAAGTGGAGTGATCGAGTCCCCAAATGCGCCTGTAAGTTTGAGGGACACCCCAGGAAGGGAAGACCCGGGAACCCAGACTGGCCCTGCACAGTTTCTAAGCGGGCCTGTGGTGCTCCCTGCAGTAAAGTACGAGCCGTGCCTGAACCCCGGTGTTCCCGAGAATGGTTACCAGACACTGTACAAGCATCACTACCAAGCCGGCGAGTCTCTGCGCTTCTTCTGCTATGAGGGCTTTGAGCTCATCGGCGAGGTCACCATCACCTGTGTACCCGGTCACCCCTCCCAGTGGACCAGCCAGCCCCCGCTCTGCAAAGGTGCCTGGGCAGACAGGGGCATATCATCATCTGGGGAGTGACGGAGCTATAAAAGTTGGGTAGACAATTCAAGACCAATGGCTGACCCAGCTGAGTGCCCGACCTGGAGGCTCTCATCCTCACAGACATGGCTGGAAAACCTAGGGAGAGCTGAGGTCCCTTACCTATCAAGGGCTGTAGTGCGGGCTTTGGTTTAGTAGCCCCTTGCCCTCTCTGCAAAGGCCTCGGTTTTGCTCTCAGCGAGAAATTCTGAAACTGGTTGGCGCAGGCTCTCCAGGAACCTCAAACCTTTAGTGGTTTGGAGGAGGACAGGCCCTGAGCCACAGTTCCCAGGCCCCAGACACACATAGGGAAAGATAAGTTTTGATTGAACAGAGGGCAGAGAACCAGGCTGTGCAGCCCAGCCGCACCGGGCTCCGGCCCTCTCCCCAGTCTCCTTCCCTCCCTGGCTCAGACCCCGTCCCCTCCCCCTCCTCTCCCTGCAGTGGCCTATGAGGAGCTCCTGGACAACCGAAAACTGGAAGGTCAGTGAGGGTGCAGGTGAAGACCAGGCCTGGCCAGGTTGGGAGGGCAAGGTCAAGGCTGGGGGCAGGAGGCCAGGCCCCAGAGGGGTGAGGCCAAGGGTTCAGGACCCAGGGCAGGAGGCTGGGAGAGCCCAGGAGTGGGTCCAGCCCTGCCTCATTTGCTGTTCTTCCTCCCTCCGCAGTGACCCAGACTACAGACCCATCACGGCAGCTGGAGGGTGGGAACCTCGCTTTGGCCATCCTGTTGCCCCTGGGCTTGGTCATTGTCCTGGGCAGTGGTGTTTACATATACTACACCAAGTGAGTGCCATGCCTTGACTGAGGCCAGGGCAGGTGCCATACCTGGCATGGGAGTCAGGGTAAGGGAGTTCAAGGACTCACACATGGTAAGTCCACTGTCCCCTCCCTTCCCCAGGCTGCAAGGAAAATCGCTCTTCGGCTTCTCTGGTTCCCACTCCTACAGTCCCATCACTGTGGAGTCCGACTTCAGCAACCCACTGTATGAAGCTGGGGTGAGTCCCTCCCCTCCCCTTGGAATGCTACGTCTCTCAGTCCTCCCCCAGGACTTCATAATCTTCTCCCAAAGTCTCCCTGCTCTCTTTTGGGAATTTCAAACTCAGTTTCCTACAAAAGTCATGAGGGTCAAAGCAAGGCTGTGTGTGGACGGTGGGGAATGGTAAGGACTGGCTGTAGCTAACTGGAGAACCAGAGTCCATCCACAGGTACAGCTCAAATCCATAGTGGGCATTTCGGCCCATCTCCAAATCTTCCAGTTGTTCTAGACATTTCAGAAATTCATATCTTTGTCATCTTATGATATTACAGGACATAAACCAGACATATATTAGCTAGATTCAACCCAGGAAACTTCCTTTCCCTCTCTCTTTCTCTCTGTCTCTGTCTCTCTCTTTTGAGACAGGGTCTCACTATGTAGCCCTGGCTAGCCAGGAAGTCTCAGAGATCTGCCTGCCTCTGCGCCCTGAGTGCTGGGATTAAAATGTCCACCACCACACATGACTTGGAATCTTTACTAAAAAATATTTTCTAGCTGGCCTGTGATGCACACCTTTAATCCCAAGCACTTGGGAAGCAGAGGCAGGTGGAACTCTGTGAGGCCAGCCTGGTCTACCAGTCTACAAAGTGAGTTCCAGGATTTCCAGGGCTACAAAGAAAAAAAAAATTTTTTTTAATTGTAGCCAGGTAGTGGTGGCACACACCTTTAATCCCAGCACTCAGGAGGCAAGGCAGATGGGTCTCTGGGAGTCAGAGGCCAGCTTGGTCTACAGAGTGAGTTCCAAGACAGGGCTATGCAGAGAAACCCTGTCTCAAAAACAAAAACAAAAAACAAGCTGGGCAGTGGTGGTGCATGGCTTTAATCTCAGCACTTGGGAGGCAGAGCCAGGCAGATCTCTGTGAGTTCGAGGCCAGCCTGGTCTACAGAGAGAGCCAGCACAGGCACCAAAACCACACAGAGAAAGCCTGTCTCGAAAAAACAAAAACAAACAAAAAACCAAACAAACAAAAAACTGAAACAAAATTAGAATTGTTTCATGTGTATGGATGTTTGCTTGTCTGTTTCAGTACACCAAGTACATGCAGTGCCCTCAGAAGTCAGAGAGGGCATCAGATCCCCTGGAACAAGAGTTACAGACAGTTGTGAGCCACCATGTGAGTGCTGGGAACCCAACCCAGGTCCTCTGGAAGAGCAGCCAGTGTTCAACTGCTGAGCCATCTCTCTAGCTCCTCTATATTAATTTAAATATCAAGGTCTTGCTGGGCATGGTGGCTCAATGATTTTAATCCCAGCGCTCCAGAGGCAGAGGCAGGCAGATCTCTGAGTTTGAGGTCAGCCTAGTCTACTTAGGGAGTTCCAGGACAGCCAAGACTATATAGAGAGACTCTGTCTCAAAATAACATGGTCGGCCAGGCGGTGGTGGTGCATGCCTTTAATCCCAGCACTTGGGAGGCAGAGGCAGGTGGATCTCTGTGAGTTCAAGGCCAGCCAGGTCTACAGAGTGAGTTCCAGGACAGGCGCAAAGCTACACAGAGAAACCCTGTCTCGAAAAACCAAAAAACAAAAACAAAACAAAAAAAACCATGGTCTTTCTGAGAGTGTGTAGTACTGGAGATTAAACTTAGTGCCTCATGTACATCCGATGGCATCTCTAGTGTCTCACCCTCTTTTTTTTTTTTTTTTTTTTTTGGTTTTTCGAGACAGGGTTTCTCTGTGTAGCTTTGCGCCTTTCCTGGGACTCACTTGGTAGCCCAGGCTGGCCTCGAACTCACAGAGATCCGCCTGGCTCTGCCTCCCGAGTGCTGGGATTAAAGGCGTGCGCCACCACCGCCCGGCTGTCTCACCCTCTTTTTTATTCTGAGACAAGGGTCTCTCTATGTAGCTCTGGCAGATCTGGAACTCTATGTAGACCAGGCTAGCCTCAAATTCACAGGACACACACACACACACACACACACACACACACACACACTGCCTCTACTTCCACGTGCTGGGATTAAAGGTATGCAACATCATGCCTAGCTCTCCAGTCCTCATGGATTTTGAGAAAGGGTTTAAATTGTCCAGTCTGATCCTGAGCACCTTCTGTAGCTCAGGCACACCTTGAATTGTGATCTTCTTGCCTATATCTCCCTAGCAGCTGGAATTACAGGTTGGTACCACCAGACTCAGCTCAAATATTATGTCTTCCCCGTCCTGTGGATGCCTCTTCACCTCCAACTCACTCCAATTTATCTGCTCTTTCTGTCTTCAGGATACACGGGAGTACGAAGTTTCCATCTGAACCCCAAGTCTAAGTCTGCAGGACCCAGGACCTCCCCACTCTCTCACCATTCTGGGCAGTGAGGAGCATAGGACCTGGTCTCTGGCTCCCCTCCCCCACTGCTGTGTAAATAGTCTTCCCATCCCATGAGGGGGCTTTGATGGCCCTGGAGACCCTACAGTAAATAAACCAGCATCCTGCCGTCCAAAGCCGCCTCTTCTTAGTTGCCAAACAAGGGGCCTTCTGCCCCCACATCCTACTGACTTCTGGACCCAGGGAAGGGAACTCAGCCCCTTGCAACTCCTGGGGCCCCCGCCAGCCCAGGACCCCACTCAAGAACTGTCCCCTAGCTCTACTATTCCCATGGCCATGAAGGCTCCCTAACCCCAGATGCCGACTGCTGCTGGGCCTCTGAGGGTGAGAGGGATGACGGGAGAGGTGGGACTGAGCCCCATCCCTTCCCTGTGTCTTCTCACCCACACTCCCTTTATTTGCTTCTGAGTTCTTGTTTTTGAGCAATAAACAGAAAGTCACCACTTGTAACTGAGCTGGTGAGTCTGGGAAAGTGCGGCTCGAGGTTGGGGCAAGTGATGGGGAGCCCTCTGGAGGGGGGTTGGGGAAATGGAAGTTCTTTGGAGGAAAATGGAAATCCCAAACTGGGCAGTGTCCCAGGTGCTGGCCTGGAGTCTAAAAGCCTGGCTTGTAGCTGGTATGATGGTGAGCACCACGAGTCCCAGCTCTTGAGAGGCAGAGGCAGGCAAATTTGAGCCCAGCCTGGTCTACATCAAGAGTTCCAAGCCAGCAAGGACTATATAGTAAGACCATCTCAAAACAAGCCTGGCCGGGCGGTGGTGGCGCATGCCTTTAATCCCAGCACTCGGGAGGCAGAGCCAGGCGGATCTTTGTGAGTTCGAGGCCAGCTTGGTCTACAGAGCGAGATCCAGGAAAGGCGCAAAGCTACACAGAGAAACCCTGTCTCGAAAAAAAAAAAAAGGAAAAAAAAAAAAAAAAAAAACAAGCCTGGACTGAGCCCCAGCCCCTGTAGAGGGATGGCTGGGGCAACTGACCTCTCCACTGGTTCTTGCTAGGTTCTTCCAGCTAGAAGACCAACACTGCCCACACTCTTTCAGAGATCCAGGGAGCAGTGAGCCTTCTGTTAGTTTCATGAGCAGTTTCCCCCTTTTGAAAATGTTTGTATACATTTATGTATTCTGTGCTGTTCTTTCTCCTGCTGATCTTTTGTGGCATATTGCCTCTATTACTGTTTTTGGATTGTCTTGCTATAGCCCAGGCTGGTCTTTTGTGTGTATGTGTGTGTGTGTGTGTGTGTGTGTGTGTGTGTGTTGTGGGGAGGAACAGGGTCTCATTATGTATCTCTGGCTAGCCTGGAACTAACTCTGTAGGCCAAGCTGACCTCATAGAGATCTGCCTGCCTCTGCCTCCCAAGTGCTGGAATTAAAGATGTGCATCATTATGTCTTGCTCCAGGATGGTATTGAATTTGAAATCCTGCCTCAGCCTCTCAAGTGCTGAGATTAAAAGTGCATGTCATCATGCCTAGCTTCCTGGCATGTTAAACATACCTGCTGGTACATATCTACCAAGAATGCCCCCTTTTTCCCTATGATGTTTGATCTACATTGTAAGCAGATTGGAGCCTCCTTTTGGTGCTGAATTGAACCCAGGATGTCACATAGAAGCAGGCCATGTGAGTTATACCCTCAGTCCAATGTCTATCTTTTTTGTCTAGTTTTTTTCCAAATTAACTGAATTTTACTAACTTGAAATTATGTATACAAGCTGAACAACTGGAGCATGTTTGAGATGCTGAAATCCTCAAAAGGGGTGGATTATAGGGGACTATTGGGCAAATTGGCCTGATTACAGCTTAAGTAAACTTGAGACAGCTTCTGTGGTGAATATTTCTGTTTTTGAGATAGGGGTCTTACCATGTAGTCCAGGCTAGTCTTGAACTCCAGGATTCTCCATCAGCAGCCTGCTGGGTCAGTAAGATTCTGCATTGTGGTTGGTTTCTTCATCTTTTGTTTTTGAGACAGGACATTGCTGTGTATTCCACACTGGCTTCATACTATGAACTGGAGACAGTCTTCCTGCCTCTGCTCACTGAGTGCTGGGATTCTAGGCATTGCCACTATACCCAGCTTGCACTGCTTTTTAATCCTTGTAAGGGCCTTATGAAACTGGGGTAATTTATTACTCACAGTTTTTTGTTTGTTTAGTTGTTTGGGTTGTTTCTTTTTGTTTGTTTTATGAGACAAGGTCTCACTAGGTAGCCCTGGCTGTCCTGGAACTCACTATGTAGACCAGGCTGGCCTCGAACTCACAGAGATCCACCTGCCTCTGCCTCCCGAGTGCTGGGATTAAAGGCGTGTGTCACCAACACCAGGCTCCTCAGTTTTCACTTAAGGAAACTACGGTTGAGACAGGTGAATGGAATTTCTCAGAGGGCCAAATAAGTGGCCACACGGGGCCTGAAACCCCAACTCCTCAGGGCCTCTGCATCACCTTCTGCTGGTAGCAGGCCAGCACGGTCTCATAAACATGAGACCCCAAAATCTCAGAGGGAGGAGCAAAAGCCTGGTCCTCAGAACCCAAGGTGACCGTGAAGGCTCTCCTCGGCAGGAAGAGGGGGCCCTGCATGCTGCAGCTAGCCACAGGGTACGAGAGAGCGGCTTTGGGTCCCGCAGGTGGCCGACAACTGGATTCCAGGATAGCTGTCACGCACCATGCCCCTCTGGAAGAAAGAAAGGCGTGCCCCCTCCAGAAGTCACTCCAGAACACTCCTGATATTTGGGGGAAGGGAGGATCCCTGGCTCTTTATTAAAACTTTTCTCCTCAGTAGTGTGATTGCCCGTGGAAGGTGGAGTCTTGCAACAGGTCCAGAAGACTTTGTTGGTTTCAAGGGTGGCACGCTGATGACCAGGAGTTCCTCCCAGACGAGGTGTTCAGACGGTTGCAGAAGAGGGGCTTTGGGGCTTTCACTGAGGGGCAAAGTGGGGAGGGCAGGAGGCCGAGAACAGCCCTAGGGAGGTTAGAGTTCATCCTCCAGTCGTCAGGCTGTTGGGGAGTACTCCCTGGAAGACAGTGAGAGCTGCTGACTCTACCCTTAGGGATCCTGTCTTATCCTTCCCTCACCCAGCATCCAAGCCGTACACCACCCTTGAATATAGCCACCATGCTCCACTTCTCTCATCATCCATTTCTCCATGCACATATCCACCCACATCCTCCTTCCGTCTATTCACTTACAGATCTACCCATCATCCCTTCCCCGTCCTTCAACTCCATCCACCTGCTCACGTATTCATTACTCACCTGCCTTCCCACCCACTCATCTCCTTCATCTCCCACTTCTTGAGAGCAGGGGCTTTATTTCACTCAGGGCTACACTCTAGGACAGTGTTGCCCACCATACAGTAAGCGCTTAGCACATGCTCAGTCAGCATATCCATTCACCCATTTACCCATTTGCCAGCTGCTCCTTCAACTCATCCATCTACTTCCCAGCTAACACTTGTCTGCTTTTTAATTTAAATTTTTTTGTTTTGTTTTGTTTTTCAAGACAGGGTTTCTCTGTGTAGCTTTGCGCCTTTCCTGGAACTCACTTGATAGCCCAGGCTGGCCTCAAACTCACAGAGATCCGCCTGGCTCTGCCTCCCGAGTGCTGGGATTAAAGGCATGCGCCACCACCGTCCAGCTTAATTTAAAATTTTATTTATTATTTAGCTACTTATTTTTTGAGACAGGGTCTATATAGCTCTGGCTGACCTGGAACGCCCTATGTAGACCAGGCTGGCCTGGAACTCACAGAGATCCACCTGCCTCTACTTCCTAAATGTTGGAATTAAAGGCAAGTGCCATACCAGGCTTTAATTTTTTTTTTAATTTTATTTTACGTGTATGAGTAGTCTGTGTACCACTTGAGTGCCTGGTGCCTGTGGAAACCAGAAGAGGGTATCAGATCTCCAGGAACTGGAGTTTCAGACAGTAGTGAGCCATCATATGGGTGCAGGGAATAGAACCTGGGTCCTCTGGGAAATCAACAAGTGCTCCTAACTGCTGAGCCATATCTCTCCAGCCTCTTTTTTTTTTTTTTTGGTCTGCTTTTAAATTTTTGTTTCCCCATATATAATTTCTATTATATATTGTATATTTCTATTATCTATTGTATTACATATGTATAATTTCTAAATTCCTAAATTTGTTTATTTATTTTGAGACAAGGTCATTCCATGTAGCCCTGGCTGTCCTGGAACTCACTATGCAGACCAAGTTGTCCTTGAACTCACAGGAATCACCCTCTCTGCCTCCAGAGTGCTGAGATCGAAGGTGTGAGCCACCAAGCCTGGCAAGCCCTGGAGCATACAAGCCGCTCACAATCTCACTTATTAAGATACCTCTCTGTGCCTTGGGTCATACAATCCTTGCTGCTTAGAATATTTATATCAGAGCTATTTTCCTAGAAAATCCCTTCTTTAGGTGTTCCCTTCTTCAGGAAGCTCTGTGATGCCTTTCTTTCCCAGCCCAGTAGAGGATGAGGCAAAAGCAGTCTTATTGTTTTCTCAGGTGGGCACCATTCCATACTATGTTATCATCAGCCACTAACTTGGCCTGGCCTCATTCTAAGATGCTGGGAATGGTGGATCATGCCTTTTATACTAGCACTTAGGAGGCAGAAGCAAGTGGATCTTGTGAGTTTAAGGCCAGCCTGGTCTACATAGTAAATTTCAGGCCAACTAAGCTACATAGTGAGACCCTATCTCAAACCAACAAAGCAACCCTTGAATTCTTTAAAGGCTGAGTCTATATTGTGCATTCTGTGTCCCAAGCTCCTAACACAAGGAGCAGCACATAGGGGACACTGGAAATGCTGAACCGGAATGACCATATACAAACCTTCTCACGAGGAGATGGCAGGAGGTGTGCCTTGGTGCGGGTGCGATTTCTGTCAGAGCTGGAGACGGTAGAAGAACAGAGAGAAGGTTGACAATCATAAACCGCGGAATGGTTCAAAACTCCCCCTACCACTGCTCTCCGCCGATTCTTCCAGGACAGAGCCTCACTCACCGGGTATCTGTGCCACGGGTCTTGGTGAAGAACACTGGAAATAGAGGCCCCAGTTAGAGACTTTCCCCATGGTTAGAAAGAGTTGTGGCTAGAGTGAATGGGGAGAGGGGGCTCCTGGCTAGCAACAATGAGTGCGTGAGAGGGTAAGGGGCACTGTGCCCAGGACTGGCACTGAGGAGGGGAAAATGGGCAGATTCCTGGGGAGGTCAGCTACAGCTGGAAGGGAGTTGGGAACTGGTCCCTAGATGAAGAGGGAGAGTTCACCATGTCTAGATATCTGAGTCCCTTGGTCTTTCATTTGCTTTTCCTTGATGGGCACAGAGTTCACGTGGGAGCGAGCAATAAACAGGGCTTCATCTGTAAGTTCTGCGCTGATACGGGTCAGGAATTCTTCTGAACGGGATAATGAGACTTTCTGGAAAGGAAGTTAGAACTCAGCCTGCAAATTCCCACTGGTCTGGTGTCTTCCAGGCTCTGTGGCTGGGGAATCTGGGATTAGAAGAGGTTGACTAGAAGGACCTGGACAAGGAACGCAGTACGGGGCTTCAGGATGAAGGCACGCGACTCAGAACCAGACTTCCTGCCTTGCTTCCCTTCTCCTTCACATCCCCTTCGTTGCTCACCTGCCCTCCACCTAAGGAGGCTGCAGCTTGAGGTGACCAGCTGTCCTTTTTCTCCCCATTCCTGGCAGATGTGGATGCCATCCCCTAGAAACAGAGTTTGTGTTAAGACTGAGAAACCAGCCCACTTCCCCCCAGACCCCATCTCACACTATTCCCTGGGCCCAGATTTAGTCCACGGCTACAGCTCAAACACCCCACTCTCTTAGTCCTGCCCTTGAAAAAGTTTGTTGTTTTGCCTATGGCTTTGAGGGAAGGGGCTCTCAGAATAACTCCCCCGCCATTCCTTCCAAAGCCCTTCTTCCTTCTTCTCTGCCAAGGCCCTTCCTAAGGGAAGGCAGCCAACATGCAGCCCCCAACCTGGCTGATGGGTTGAAATCGTGGGCTACTCGGCGGGAGGGGAGAAGGATAGGTCTAAGGGGGCCCTATGATGGGGATAGGGAGTTGGAGTTGGGGAGGAAGGTTGGAAAGAGGGAGAGCCAGGGAAGCGCTGCTCCGGGTTGCTATAAAGACCTAAATGTTTGCGGAGGTTCTATAGTTCCGTTGCTAGGAGACTAGAGGTTCTAGAACTAAAGACATTTTCCTAGCGTGCCACGGTTGCTCTCCAGGTTCCTCCTCGGAGGTGGTGACCCCAGGGTTATTTCGAGGCATTTGGGGGATGACGTAGGGTGGAACCTGGGCTCTAATCCTCCCACCACCAGGGCGGCGCTAGAAGCAAGCGGCAGGCGCGCCCCGAGCCTCTCTAGCCGCCTCTTCCCCGCCTGGGTCGGGGAGCGATCGCGGCCGCAGACGTAGCGGGCGGGGAAGCGATGTGGGCTGTACTAAGTCACCCCGTCTCTCGGGGAGGCCCGGACTCGGGACGTCGGAATCTCACCGCTTTACCTTGGCCTCCAGGAGTTTATGCCCTCTGTAACATGCCAAGTACAGGTTCCCTTTCAGGTCTCCTCGGCTTCTCCCTTTCCAGTTCCTTCCTTTGCGGCTGGCTCTCAGCTCCTTCCCTCCCTCTGTGCGTTGGTATGAGCCGAAGCCAAGGGGCGCGGGCAGGAAAAGGAAGCAGGCCGGCCTTAAAGGGGCCTCAGCTACTATTTATTTAATTTATTTATTTATATTTAAAAGCCGCTCTCTCCTTCCTCCGATGTTGTTAACGTCCCCGACGGAAGAGTGAGCTTAGGGGAGCCGGGCGCAGCCAGCAGCGGGGCCCTCTGCTGGAGACGGCAGCTCCTGCCCATCGGAAGGCCAGGTGTGCGTGAGCTGCGCCCAGGGGTGCCCTGCGCCCTGGCGCCCTGCGGGCTCTAACAGCTGGGGTCGCGCGGGGGAACTGGGCCCAGGGCTCTGGTGGAGCGGCCGATGTCCCGGACTGAAAGCTGAGGCCGCGCTGGTAAGACTGGGACAAGCCCTTGCACCTCCAGAGCTGGGCCAGGGCGACGAGGGGAGCCGCCAAGATGCCAGAGGAAAATATCTTCCTGTTCGTGCCTAACCTTATCGGTGAGTGCTGTCTGCGGCCCCAACACCAGCGGAGGGCAAGGGATCGTGAGCCCTTTCCCCGATCACAACCTGTCCCTCTCCCTTCCCATCCCAAGGTTACGCCCGGATTGTCTTCGCCATCATTTCCTTCTACTTCATGCCCTGCTGTCCCTTCACGGCCTCCTCCTTCTATCTACTCAGTGGACTTCTAGACGCCTTTGATGGACACGCAGCTCGAGCCCTTAATCAAGGTGACAGAGCTCTACCACCACCACTACCACCTCTTGGGGACCCAACATCCCCCTGCCCTTTTCCTGCTTTTCCAGAACCTCAGAGATAGATAGATGGCTCTTTCATTCCCATCTCTGTAAGAAAACCAAACAGGAATTTTGGGGGGATTTAAACCTGAGATTTAAGCTTTCTCTTGAGGACTGTACACGGCTTATGAAGGGTGGGACCCAACAGTATGACCTAAACTGGACATAGTGATGTGAATGGCAGAGGTCTCTCTGGATAAATTTCCCTTTGGGGCGGGCGTGGCGGCTCATGCTTGTAATTCCAGCACTGGAGAGGCAGACAGAAAGATTGCTCCAAGTCCAAAGTCCTCTCAGGCTGCATTTTGAGAACCAGGTGAGCCAGAGCTGAAGAAGGAAGAAAAAAAAAGTCATTGGGGCTGGAGAGATGGCTCAGAGGATCAGTTAAGAATGCTTACTGTGCTGGGCGGTGGTGGCGCATGCTTTTAATCTCAGCTCTCGGGAGGCAGAAGCAGGTGGATCTCTGTGAGTTCAAGGCCAGCCTGGTCTACAAATCAAGTTCCAGTTCTGGCTGTTACACTGAGAAACCCTGTCTCAAACAAACAAAAGGAATGTTTACTGCTCTTGTGCAGGACCTAGATTTGGTTTCCAGAACCCATGTGGTGGCTTACAGCCACCTATAACTCCAGTTCTAGGGGATCCAATGTTGTCTTCTGGTCTCTGTAGGCACTACATGTATGTAGACAAACATACCATGAAATAAAAGATAAATAAGAAAATAAAATTCCATTCAACAGGTGTTTATTAGGGTGCTACTATGTGCTAGTCACAGACAATAAGGATTCCAGGAGAGGTTGGAGCTGGGGTTGGTGGTGGGTAGGGAGCAGGTGGTGCTTGGAGGTCCGACTAATTCATTAATGAATTCTCCAGATCCACCTCTTAAACTGCCCCTGAGACTTGGGGTCTCTTGCCTTTCTTTGGGGTCTTGGTTCTTGGTTAGAGGAATTGAAGATAGAGCTTCTCTGACCCTCCAACTGCTTTCCTGCCACAGCCCCATGCGGTCTCATTTCTTGTCCTCATAATCCTCGTCCTTTTGACCTCACCGTCTATTGACAGCAGCCTGCTTTTCCTTCTCGAACAGTCGAGGGTAGACATTTTCAAACTCCATTCATACTCGGCCCCGAGTGATAGGCCAGATGTGGTACCTGTCATCTACTATACCACACAGTCCCTTCTACCTTAATTTTTTTCAACTTCATTATTTTTCAGGCACCCGGTTTGGGGCCATGCTCGACATGCTGACAGACCGCTGTTCCACCATGTGTCTCTTGGTCAACCTGGCCCTGCTGTACCCTCGAGCCACTCTGCTCTTCCAGCTCAGCATGAGCCTGGACGTGGCCAGTCACTGGCTGCATCTGCACAGGTCTGCGTTGATGCTGGAGGTGCTGATGAGTGGAAGACATTTCAGTGGGAGTGGGGCTGGGATGACTTCAGGCTCCCTGGGAGGTGTCTTCCTTTTTCTTTCCCCCTTGGGACAGCAGCCCAAGACTTGCTTCGAATTTAGTGTGCGTCCAGGTAGGCCTCAAATTCATGACAGTCTTCCCACCTCAGCCTCCTGGGTGCTGGAATTCTAGGCCAGCACGCCCCTATCCTTAGCTGAGGCCTCTTTTTAAATTTTGCTTTGTTAAAGTCCCTGGGTGAGTGCCGTGTCTGTGAGTGGGCTTGTCATTTTTAAAGGTGGCTCAAGCAATTTCTTTCATGGGCCTGGCTGGATATTTTTGGATTCCAAATGCCAGGAGACGCATGAGTGCTTTATGGTGGGGCATTTAATCCTGACTGCCCCCACCTAGGAAATTCTGAGGCTTTGAACAAGATGCAGTTTTCAGCTTCCCACCAGCTCCTCCGTACAGTGGAGGCAATGCCAGTTGCCAGTGCCAATTGGTGAGATGATTGGGTGGGTATGGTGGCAGTCAAAGCTCATGAAGTCTTTTGATTTTTTTCCCCAAGTTCCGTGGTAAGGGGCAGTGAGAGCCACAAGATGATCGACCTCTCTGGGAACCCCGTGCTTCGGATCTACTATACTTCTAGGGTGAGCCCTTCTTGCCCCTCCCTTACTTGATCGAAAATGGGAAGTCTTAGGCTGGACCCTGGTCAGGAGAGAGTAGCTGCCACAACCATCTAAGCAGGAGTGGTCCTTGGGCTGAGGCAGGTGACGGAGGATTGCGGGAGGTCTGTGTGAATCCTCCTGGCAGCAGTAAGAATGAGGCTCTGAGAGAGAGACAGACAGACAGGCAGACAGACAGACAGAGGCTAAAGAAGTATGCAGTGGGGTGCAGTGTGCAGCTGGCTGAGAGGCCCTCTCCTGTCTGTGGCCCAAGTCCCTGTGGGTTACGGTAGGGACATGGCCCTCCATCTTAGGCCGCCTTTGTTGTGTGCAGCCTGCCCTGTTCACCCTGTGTGCTGGAAATGAACTCTTCTACTGCCTCCTGTACCTGTTCAGTTTCTCCGAGGGACCGCTAGGTAGGAAAAGGGGGTGGGGGTGGGGTTCCACCCTGCCCTGCCTGGGGAAAGAGAGGCCTCAACCTCGCACCCCTCCGTCGCCTCCTACCATTCCCTCTCTCTGCTTCCCCATAGTGGGCTCTGTGGGGCTCTTCCGAATGGGCCTCTGGATCACAGCTCCCATCGCCCTGCTCAAGTCCGTCATTAGTGTCATCCACCTCATCACAGCTGCAAGAAACATGGCTGCTCTGGATGCGGCAGACCGTGCCAAGAAGAAATGATCCTCGCCCGCCCCCAGCTGCCCACCTGCCCTGGGCATCTACTGTGCCACGGCTCCTCTCCTCCTCCTAAGAGGTCCTTGTGTCATGTCTTATGTGTTCTCTAACCTGCTGGGATGGGGGTCAACCTCTGTGTGGTGTTGTCACTGTCTTTAATGCTGAGGACCGGACCCATGCCTGTGACCCCAAGGACCTGGTACTGCAAAGCAGGAAGAGTGCCCAGGAGGCCCCCCATCCAGCTGGTGCTCCAGGAGGCCCCCCCCATCCAGCTGGTGCTCCAGGAGGCCTGTCTGATTGGGTGTTGCCACATATCCTGCTGGCTCAGCCCTGGGGTCTGGCCTGGCCCGAGATTTGGGGGACATGTGACGGAGGGAGATGTGTATGGCTCCCAGGTTTCCCAAAAGGCAGAAGAATCAGACTGATGCCGTTGGGCCAAGGAAGCCTGGGGTATCAGGCCCAGGAGGGAAAGGGCCAGGAGCCAGCTAGATCCTTCCCTGAGGCAAACTCCTCTATCCTGTCCTCTTGCTTTGGAAGCCTCCATAATAAAGGGGGGACCTTCACTCTTTTCGGACTTGTTTGCTTTGAGACATTCTTAGATGAGGGCCTAGGGTTAAAAGGAACTGGGTATAAAAGATCCACCTGGATGCTTTTCCCAAAGAAGGTGGCTGGCTCCTCCCTGTCATTCCAGTGACCTTAGCGAGGCCCTGCCGGCTCCTCAGGTTCACAAGCACTGTCTCTGTCCACTCGCTTTATGTCCCTGGCTGGTCACTTCCATTGTACCCTTGATATTTTCTACCCTCACGAGAATGTAAACTTCATGAGAGCAGACTATGTCTTTCTGATATCTGCCTAGAGTGGAAATTAGCCTGGCATGTGGTCGCTGCTTAATAAATACTCATGGAAAGATGGATGGTCTTCTCAGAGCATGGTCCTTAGGCCACTTAAAGCATACATCCCCCCACACCCCATCGTGCTTCCTGGAACTCCTGGTCCTGCTTTGGCCTCTGGGTTTTGGGTTTACACTGTTACATGCCAGCCTAAGGGTTTTTGTTTAGTTTTCGTTTTGGCTTTTTTTTTTTTTTTTTTTTTTAGAATGATTTATTTTATGTACAGTGGTGTTTTGCCTGCATGTCTGTTTTGGGCCCCCTGCAACTGAAACTACAGACAGAGAAGAGCTGCCATGTGGGTGCTGGGAATTGAACCTGCGTCTCTTGGAAAAGCAGCTAATTTTCTTAACCACTGAGCCATCTCTCAGCACCAAGGCTTTTGTTTTGAGATGTATGTCATGTGTGTGTGTGTGTGTGAGAGAGAGAGAGAGAGAGAGAGAGTCATAGCCCACACTGGCCTTGAGTTCCTAATTCTTTTGCTTCTGCCTCCTGAGTGCTGGGATGTGCCACCATACCCACTGAATTTTTAGTTTTTGAAACAGTATCGCTATATTACTGTGGTTGGCTTTGACGAAATTCCTAGGTTCAAATGAGCCTCTAACCTCAGTCACTGGGACTGTGGGTGCATGTCACTTCCTGGCACCAGATTTCTTTGTTTTGGATTTTTGAGAGAGTCTCATATAGCCCAGATTGGTCCCAACTGCTCTAGGAAACTGAGGATGACCTTGAACTCCTGATTGTCCTGCCTCCACCTCCCACATGCTAAGATTACTATAAGCAGGTGCCACTAAACCCAGCACACTTCGTTTTTGAAGTGTATTGGGCGTGCCATGCGAGACCCCACGCTGGGGTTGTTGGCAGGCATCACTTGTACCATCCTAATAGCTTGGCTGTTTTTACCCAACTTGTATTTGGGAAAGCTGACATTCAGGTGCGATTTTGGAATTTTTGGAGACAGGGTCTTACTATAGCCAGGCTGGCCTCAAATTCAAAACCTTCCTGGCCTCAGATTTTCAGATGTTGGGCGTGTGCCACTACATCCAGTCGGATGGGATGTTGACATTTTAAGTAGATAGCTGATGAGGACAGGGAGGGAAGTTATTGCTCTTGGCAGAACAAACAGCCCACAGAGGCAGGGTCCAGAGAGCACCCGGGCAATTAAGAGAGGTTGAAATAGATCTTGATCCATGTGTCTGGAACACTAAGTGCTGGGATGTAGGAGAGTTGAGGCACCAGCAGCCAGCGGAGCGGCCTGAGGGGCTCAGGAGGACGTTAGGCCTTCTTATTTATTTCCTTAGGGAAATTCACTTTGGGTATGGGCTACCACCTTGAAGTGCTGTTTCCACGCACTGTGTCATCTGAATGTGAGACAGCTACTGTTGATCCTCTGGGGGGATGGGGTGGAGAGGGGGCAGTTTGCCTCCAAAGCCTGCCCTCTTTGGCTGTTTCATGTCAGCAGGCTTCTAAATCATGGAATGCCCTCCATTCCTGATGTGACCAGGTCCTGCCATGACTGAATACCGATGCCGGTGGCTCTTCTCACGTCTTTTTGGGGGCATGCAGAATGTGCATGGAAGGGCGGAGATGTTGGTGCTTAAGGTGGATGTTGACCCACACAAATCTGATCACATTTCATGTGGTCCAGAGACCCCATCAGGCCTGCTCTGGTGGAGGTGGGAGATTAGGTGAGGTGGTCTCCTAAAGACTTGCCTGGAAGTAGACATTGCTCCCACCAAATGGATCTTCTGAGAATTCATCAGAGGAACCCTCTGCTGTCCCTGCTCCTACAGCCCTGCCTGACTCTAGGGCTCTGGCTGTAACCATATGTGATACCGGCAGCCTCACTCGATATGGAGTACAGCTATATACAATCTTCACAAGGAGAACTGGAGTAAATGCCTGGTAGCAGGATGTTGCACCTGAGGCCTAAAGCTTGAAAGGGCTAACTGCACAGAAGGGCCTGTGTCCCATGAGGTTGAGCCTCGAGTCAGCGTGGGACCTTTAGTCTTCCATTCAGTGGTTGGACTGAACTCTGGAAGAACCTGCAGGGCACAGGGCCTGCATTTACAGCCTAGGACCTAGAGGCTCTTGATCTGGAGGTGGGGGGTAGGGAAGTCTGGAATTTGGTCCTGGAGTCTGTACTTGATGTAGGGAATAGAGTGGAGTCACATATATGCAATTTAGTCAGCCTTATCTTGAGGGATTCCCTAGGGTTTTGACCAACTTTGAATGAAAAATATTTGGGAAAGAAATTGCATGTCTACTGGATGTGTACAGACATTATTTTTGTTATTTTCTAATGATACGGTATACCAGCTAGCTCCATAGCATCGATGTGGTGTTAGACATTATAGGAATGTGGGGATGATCTGAAGTATGTGGGAGCATTGTGTAGGGTTATGTGTAAATACTACACCATTTTCTTATGGGTGGACACAGATCTTGAGTTCCATGTTGGGTTGTGTGTCCTAGAACCAACTGTCCATAGGTACAGAAGGATGATTATAATAATTCCCTAGAAATTAACTATGTTCATTCAGGCTGAATGAATAACCTCATGTAAGCATTGTGGTTCATTCCATGCAATGGCTGTGTCTTGGAGAGGGCAGGAGATGGGTATGCCCAGTCTGCTGTTCTTTGGGTGCTCTCAAGTCTCCTCCATTTCACGATGCAGTTAAAAATAACCCTGGGTGCAGGAGAGCTGGCTTAGCAGTTAGAAGTCCTTGCTGCTCTCACAGAGGATCAGTGTTCTAGTCCTGGTTCCCAAACCATGCAGCCTCACAACCACCCCAAACTCCAGCTCCAGGGAACCCAGTGCCTCACGGGTACCCACACTCAACATGCACAGGCACACACGTGTCCATAAACAAAAGATGGGGTTTGGTTTGGTTTTGGTTTTTCTTTGTTTTTTAGCCAGATATGGTGATGCACACCCTTAGTCCTAGAGCTCAGGAGGCAGAGGCGGGAGGATCTCTGTGAGTTCGAGACCAGCCTGGGCTATCGAGTGAATTCCAGAACAGCCAAAGCTACATAAAGAGACCCTGTCTCAAAAAACAACGATTTTTTTTTATTTTAATTTTTACTTACTTATTTATTTTTGGTTTTTGGAGACAGGGTCTTACTGTGTGGTCCCGGCTGCCCTGGAACTCACTGGCCTTGAACTCATAGAGATCCACCTGCCTCTGCCTCCCAAGTGCTGGGATTAGAGGTGTATGCCACCATCAACTGGCTGATTTTTTTTCCTTTGAAAAAAACAAAAACAACCAACTAAACAAACAAACAAAACAAACAAAAAACAAACAAACAAAAAACAACCCTAGCTGTTATAACCAATTCCAAGATGCAGTGGTAGGCAGTTTCCAAGACTAGTGGGGCATGCTTGTAAGCCCAGTAGTCAGGAGGCTGAGACAGACGGATCACTGAGTTCAGGAGGCCAGCCTGGACTATGCAGTGAGACTGTCCCCCATGCCCACCCTCCAAACTCTTTCCTTCTAAAAGATTCCTTAAACCAGTTACTTTTCCCCGTATTCAACCAAAGGAAAGCCGTCTGTACCAGCTGGAGGAAATGGCTTGTGTTGGACTTGAGCAGCAACCATACTGTTATTTCTGTTTCTGTTTATTTTCTGGGCAATTTATGGGTAAACGTGGGAGCTGACTGGAATCTGCCCCCATGTGAGCAGGCACCCTGCTGTATTTTCAATGAGGTGTTTTCCTGTCATGGAGGTAGACCTTCCTGCTACCTGTGCTGGGCCAGTCTTCATGCATACAATTTAGAGTGATTTCTCTGCTGCCTGGGACTGTAAACTCTGGAGTACATACAGTAGTCAGGCCAAGCTAGTTATGCTGCGGTAACACCACTCTCCACCCCAGTCTCAATTGCTCCAGATGGTATACACATCCCCTTCCCACCACCTGTCTGTACCTCTCCTCGATGCCATTTTCCATCCTGGATGCAGGCTGATGGAGTAGCCTGTGTGGGGGATATTACTGATCATACTTTTATATGGGAAAGAAAAGAGTGTAGTGATTATGTTACGTCCCCAGCATTTCATTGACGAGAAAAATCACATGAGCAACCTGATAGGCACTCTGCGTCCATATGGAGACAGGAAGTCATCACTGGAAGTGAACCCAGAGGCCAGGGGTGACAGTAGGGCTGGAGAACTGGATTCTGAAGACAGTGGTGCTGGCTGAGAACGTAGGTAGGAGAAAAGGGGTGTAGGGGGATCTGCCCTGAGGGCTGTGTAGAAAAAACAGCACTGGCCAATGGTGAGGCAGAAAGAAAACTAGAGTGGTCACAGGAGCCCAGTGTGGAAAGAGGTGACCTGCCAAATGACAGGTGAGGCTAGGCAGGAGCAGACGGAACTGGATAGACACCAGTGATACCTATAAAAAAGTGGAGAGCCTGGGGTGGTGGCGCACGCCTTTAATCCCAGCACTCTGGAGGCAGAGGCAGGCAGATCTCTGAGTTCAAGGACAGCCAGGACTGTTATACAGAGAAACCCTGTCTGAAGAGAAAAAAAAAAAAAAAAAAGAAAGAAAAGAAAAAAGAAAAAGAAAAAAAAAAGAAAAAAAATTAGACATGTGTATATCTGTATATATGTATGTATGCATGTATATATAAAGAAGTGGAGAGGCCAGGTGGTGGTGGTGGTGCACGCCTTTAATCCCAGCACTTGGGAGGCAGAGGCAGATGGATCTCTGTGAGTTTAAGGCCAGCCTGGTCTACAGAGTAAGTTCCAGGAAAAACAAAAAAGCAGACAGAAAAGAAGTGGAGATACACTAATGAGGACAGTCTGAAAAGCCAATGAGGTGTGAGGAATGGGAACTGAGACCGCAGAGAATTCTGGGGAAATCTGGCTGGGAAGCAGAAGAGGAGAGGTAAGACAGGAAGGCGTGTAGGACTTCTGTTTTATTGTGGGGGCTGTGTGCATGGTGCACGCACCAGCCATCCTGTCTCCGACCTCAGGGTTGGGGTTACAGCCTTGCAGCACAGCCACAGCTGCTTTTTGTTTGTGGGTACTTGGAATCCAAACTCAGATCGTGTGCTCTTAACAGGGAATGACTTTTACCTGTTTTATGTGTCATAGAGTTGAAGGAATTCATAGACGGATAACTGGGGCCCAAAGGAGGAATAATTTCTGGTTGCCGAGGCAGGAGATGGGTTAGGAGTCAGCTCTCAGGACAAGATGGGTGGGACCTAGGGCCCGAGGTGAGGAATCCTTGGTGGGCACCATGACGAGGACACAGTTCAGCTGCTCAGAGTGTTGATCGGCTGCTGGGAGGGAGACAGCCTTCCTGCCCAGCGTGCTGCTATTTTTTTCACAGAGGTGAGAAAAAGTGGGCAGGGAGGAGGAGGGTGAGAAGAGGAGGTATGAACAGTTGTTCTGAAGGGAAGGCACGGGGAGGAGATCGTCAGGGGGAGCAGGCCTCCCCGGGGGCTGTGACTGGAGTCTAAAATGAGAATGCTCACATACTGGGGTCTCCTCTGGGGTTACAGACGGAAGGAGGGAGCTGGTGGACAGCAGCTGACATATGTGCTGATCTCAGCTCTGCACAGTGAGGCTGGAGGACTGAGTTCGTGGTCAGACCCCATCTCGAAGGAAGGGGGGGGGAGGCGGCTAGGAGGAGAGAAAGGGATGGAGGAAAGGAAAGGAGGCAAGAGCAGAAAAGCAAATGCCGAGGGTATAGTTCAGTGACCGGGCATTTGCAGTGAGGGCCCTGAGCTCCTTACCTAGCAATGTGCCATGGGGAGAGGGCATGGGGGGGTCTTTTCCACTAAACATCGCAAGGGTGAGGAAGATAAGGGAGTCACAGGTTTTGACTCAGTGACTTGTAGGGACGGAGCCCAGGATCCAAGTTAGGCAGTGAACAAGTGATGTTTCCCAGAGTCGTGTTGTTACTGGCAGTGGCAAGAGCAGTCAGAGGAGGCCTCGGAGCCAGGAGCTGAGACCTGAAGGGACAACCACCAGGTACAATCTTACTTGTCCCTAGAGGCCCTTGGCAATACACAATGTTTAATAGACAGCAGGTACCAGTTGAAGAACTTGAAATTAATTAGTTCTCTTGAGGAAAGGCTTTGGGAGGTCGGGAGCAGGAACTCACACAGCCAAGCCAGAATGGCCCAGTGCTGGGAGTTAACATGGACAGGCCCTTGGCCTCATCGAGTTCAGGCTTTAGTAGAGACACCAACCACACAAATGCACCTCAGGAGCACTTGGGAGATGCAAAGCTCGTGAGATGAGGCTCTAGTGAGGGAAAAGGAACAAAAACATCATCACCAACCTTGCTTAGCTGGGAAACCACGGGCCCATTTCACACATGGGAGGAGGAGAGCCTGGGTCACCTTCAGAGCCGCACAGGAAATGGGGCTAAATTTTTCTCTCCACTCCAGGATCATTTTATTTCCACAGTGGTGACAGGGCAGGTCTGACATCTAAAACCCCACCTGTCTTTAACCCAGCCCGCCTCACGCCTCTACTGTGTTCCTGCCGACTGAGCCCACATCGTTTCACCAAATAAAGGCCCTTTGCAAGTTTGGGTAAAGTTTGAGGGGCAGAAAGGAAAGAGGGCACCCCAATGCTCCTTAAAAGCCCAGACCAGAGCCTTCAGAGTGCGCTCTAGACCTTGCTGCCCCTTGCGGGGTCCTCTCCCCCAATCTGCTGGCCTCATCTAGGAGGGAACAGGTGCAAGCCTAGTGCAAGCCTAGTGCAAGCCTGGCACACCCGCTGGCACTGCAGGCTCCTGGTGTGCCGGCAGGTGGCGCCATGGGAGTCTCCTGTATCAGGCTGAGCAGGCTCTGTAGCCTCAGGGCGACTCAACGGGGTGGCCAGGATTCATGTTGCAAGTGTAGGAGTGGTCCCAGTCTGTCCTGGCCCAACGGAACTCTTCCACAGCACCGTCCCCTCCTACCTGGGGTCTAAAAAGCTGTGGTCTAAAGGACAGCAAGCTTGGAAGGCTTTGGGTCCTACGCTTATCGTGGATTTAGGTTGGTTTTCTCCCTGTTTCCCCGGAGACCAAATAGTCTCCGGGAATTATATCAAGACTTGAGGGGCTTCTTCTCTTCACCAGTAAGTTCCCATGTCACCTAGGCTAGAGGTAACAGAAAAGAATTTAAATTTCCAAAATTATCGTTTTATTTTATCTATTGTCAGTACAATCAGTGTTGACCTAAGGCACGGTGTGGCTGCTTCAAAGAGACTGGAGCAGGAGACTGGCAAAGGCCACCCTTCCCCGGGCTGGGCCTGCCGCCCCGTTACTTCTGTGCTGGCGGCTGACCGTCAGACCCCAGCCCCAGCAGCCCGAAGGCCGTGTTGAAGAGGTTGATGGGAGAAGAGCCATCTGTGATGAGAGTGGATTTCAGGCCCAGGGACTGAAGAAGTTTCACCTGCAGGGTGGGAGGATAAACCCCTCAGAAACCGGTGCTTTATCTCGGCTCCCTCTAGAGGGGTCCTCCTAAACCAGGTGGGTCCTGAAGAGCCACCGTCACCCAGCACATCTCCCTTCCTGACTTTCTTTGAGGTACTGATGTCTCATCTGTTACTGTCCCCTCACAGCGCTGGCTCTGCAGGGTCTAGGACAGTGCCTGATGCTGGTGTGGCATCGCATCGTGCTCAATGACAGGCCACAGAGACAGCTCCCTCCCAAACCCCTTCCCATCCGCCAACATTTCCCCAGACGCGTTTGCCTTTTTTACCTTCTTGGTTCCAAGGCCAACATCCACTCTCCCTCTGTGCCTTTGTGTCTCACCTGCATCTCTGGCCCAGCCACAGCCAGGTCCTTGATGGTGCCGGGGCCCAGGGCCGCTGTCATCTCCTTGAACTTCTTTGCCTCCACATCAGCTAGCTGCTGCGCCTTGCTCACTTCCAGCTGCAGCTGGGCCCGGGCATAGACCAGTTCCAGCTCTCGTACTTTCTGTACTCGCTCCAGCTCAGCCTCCTGGAAGGGGGAGACCAGGCTAGCTTGAGGTCATGTGGCCTAGGAACTGTCCAGCAAATCACCCAAGCCAGCAACCCTGGGGGAACTGAGGCAGAAGGGAACCTCAGGTGCAAATCCCAGCTATGCCACTCTTGAGCTGGTGACTCTTAGGAAGGAGTCCCCCAGTTCAAGCCGCAGTGTAAAATGGAGGTGACAAGTACCTCAAGCATGAAATGAGGTCACGGATGTAAAGCACACACAACAAGGTGGGCGACGCTTCAGTGCTCAGCTGTGGGATGACTAATAAGCCCCGTCTTCCGTAACTAAGTGCAGACTTTGCAAGCCCCTGGGAGCTTGAGCAGTGCTTTGTGTCAGGCTGTCTACTGGCTATCCCGCTTGGTTTCAGGGCCTTCAACCAACGGGCCTCTTCCAGGCCCCAACGCCACCCTTCCAGCAGCCACCCCCAGCTCACCGTCTCAATGGCTAACGCCTGTGCCTTCAGCTTGGCCTGCAGTACAGAACCTTCTCCTTCAATCCGCGCAGCCTCTGCACGGGACTCGGCCTCTGCCTTGGCGTTCCCTGTGCTTTCCACAGCCATGCTGCGGGGGAAACAGAGTTGGGGGAGACCTAGAAGGAAAGCCCACCCACCCAGGGACTTGAGGGGGGCACCGTGACACAGGTGTGACAGTCAGAGGACAACTTGTGAGGATCGGTTCTCTCCTTCCACTGTGTGGGTCCCTGGGAACTCAGGTCATCAGGGAGCAAGCGCCTTGACCCATTGTGTCGTCCTGCTGAGCCATAATATTTAATTTTCTTCCAATGCTGGGGATGGAGCCTTGTACATGATAGGCAAGTGCTCTACCTCTAAGGCACATCCTCAACCCTTCTTGGGTCTTGATTTATGCCTGAAAGCGTGCTCTGCTTGCCTCTCACCCCGACCCCCGCCTGAGCCCAGCAGCTTTGCCAAGACCCTCAGACCGGCCAGTCTTTCCACCTCCATGTCTTGGCCCACCTCTTAGCCTCAAGCTCCAAGAGTTCCTTGCGGGCTTTCTCAGCTTCTGACTGGTCCAAGATCTTCTGCCTCTCAAGCCGGCCACGGGCTTCCTGCTCTAGTCTCTGAGCCTCATGCCTGGGCAAGAACAAGAGCAGATGAGATGGTAGTGTGAGGCCAGAGCTGAGAAAGGAGCACCTGGAGCAGAGACTGACCCTGTGCCCTCCCCAAGCACTCAACATGCACCTGGACCCAGAACAATGGGCAAGCGGCAGGCACCCAGAGCGCCGCTCTAGGCCTATGGAAGACAGACATCTTGATGGCTCTGCTGTCCTGGAAGCACCTCCCGTGGGAAGGAAACAGGCTAGGGTGCTTCCAGACATGGATGAGCACCAGGAGCAAGTGGATGAGTGGGAAAAGAGTTGCCAGAGAAACTAAGGCGTTCTCCAAGGAGGTGACCTTGGGGCTGAAAAAGTACACCAGGCAAAGAATTTCCAAAGGCCCAAGGTGGGACCAAGCTGAAGGCTGGGGACAGGAAGGCAGAACTCTCCTGGAGAGCCTGGAAGGCCCTGAAGAGTGGGAAGCCACGGGAGCGGGAATGTCCTGTTTTAATGGTCATGCTGGGTAGAGAATAGACCCTGGGGGACCAGAGGGCAGCAGGCAGACCATTTGTGAATGCCACTTTATTCAGGTCTAGGCACTAGCTGAGATGTTTCCCCTGCCCACCCCCCTGCCCCCACCCCACCCCACCCCCACCCCCACCCTGCTCACTTGGCTGCTGCCTCCTGGGAGTTGGTGGTAATTTCAATGGCTAGCTGGACACTGCGCTGAAGGGCGTCCCGGGTCCTCTGGTCCACAGGCTCTACAGACTGCACATCCACGCTGCTGACCACCAGCCCATTTTGGGGAAAGATGGCCCGGTCACGAGCCTGGGGCAGGAGTGTGCCATCAGGACCTGTGTCTTCGGACATCTCAAAGCCAAAAACAGCCATGCGAATGATTCGAGCTGAGTTCTTATGGAAGTCGTCAAAGGTGACAGAGGCTACGGCCCCTCGCACTCGGGACGCAATGGCTTTGCACGCGTCCCCCACAAAGTCAGGCACAGAGAAAAGCTTCGCTGTCTCTTCAGGGTCATCCCGGTTCTTCAGCTCAAAGTGCCTGTGAACAAAGAGGCCCAGAGTGGGAAGCTGTTTTCCCACAAGCAATGATAGCCTTTCCGAGCAGGATTTCAACACCCATCCTCTGGGGAGGAACAGCAGCTCCTACAGTGGAGATGTTAATTTGTGCCCAGCAAGCACGTATGTTCTATCTTCAGAGTCCCTACAGTGGAGATACCTATTCCCCCATTTTACAGAAGAGCAAATAAAGACTTAGAGGCGTTAAATTCAAGGTCACACCATATGTGGCAAGACAAAACTTGAATCCAGGCAAGATGGCTCCAGGGTCTGTGCTCTTCACTGTCGCTAGGCCAGCTCCCTATCTGCCTTGGTCAGTGTGCCAGCTCTTCACCAGACGCTGGTGAACACCACGTCTCCAGGTGACTCCAGGAGACCCAGGCTGGCTTTGAGCCCTTTCATCTGACACTGGGCCTTGAATTACCTGATTCTCCTGCTTCCACCTCCTGAGTGCCGGGGTTACAGCCATGCGCTGTTCTGATGGTGTTAGTTAAAAAAAAAATTACTGTGTGTGTTTGTGTGCAGTGTGGGAGGGCCATGGCCTTCCTATGGAAGTCAGAGGGCCACTCTGTGGAATCGGCTCTCTCTGTCCACCTTGATGTGGGCTCAGGGACAGCTGAGGTCGCCAGGGTCTGTGCAGCAAGCTCCTTTACCTGCCCCTCGCTTTACCTGCCCCTGCTTTACCTGCCCCCCGCTTTACCTGCCCCCCCCGCTTTACCTGCCCCCCACTTTACCTGCCCCCCCCCCCGCTTTACCTGCCCCCTGCTTTACCTGCGCCCCTGCTGGCTTCTTTGAAAAATAGTTTGTTATTTCACAATTTCATACATGTTTATAATGTATTTGGATCACACTTACCCCAGTACCTCCTCTATTCTTCTCTCACTCCCCCTGGACCCCTCCTTCCCAACCTCACTCCTAGTTCCATGACTTTTTTTAAAATGACCCACTGAGTTAATTAGGGCCCTTTGTATGAGCATTGGTATGGAGTTGTTTACTGAGTTAATTAGGGCCCTTTGTATGAGCATTGGTATGGAGTTGTTTACTGGAGTATGGGCAACTTAGGGGTGGTGACATCAGTGAAAAAGTTATTCTCTTGTCCCCAGCACCCCGGCATTCGATTTTTCATTACAGCCTTTCAGTGCTCTGTGAAGTAAGTCAACTTCACTTTCCAGCCAGGGAAAAGGAGGAAAACACAACGTTCCTTATGCAGGTACCCAGACGGCAAAGAGCACAGCTGGGACAGGACCCAGCAGTGTGTTCTGACCTCAGGTTCACACTGCTCACTCACAGCTGGGACAGGACCCAGCAGTGTGTTCTGGCTACAGGTTCACACTGCTCACTCACAGCTGGGACAGGACCCAGCAGTGTGTTCTGACCTCAGGTTCACACTGCTCACTCACAGCTGGGACAGGACCCAGCAGTGTGTTCTGACCTCAGGTTCACACTGCTCACTCACAGCTGGGACAGGACCCAGCAGTGTGTTCTAACCTCAGGTTCACACTGCTCACAGCTGGGACAGGACCCAGCAGTGTGTTCTGGCTACAGGTTCACACTGCTCACTCACAGCTGGGACAGGACCCAACAGTGTGTTCTGGCCACAGGTTCACACTGCTCACTCACAGCTGGGACAGGACCCAGCAGTGTGTTCTGGCCACAGGTTCACACTGCTCACAGCTGGGACAGGACCCAGCAGTGTGTTCTGGCTACAGGTTCACACTGCTCACTCACAGCTGGGACAGGACTCAGCAGTGTGTTCTGACCTCAGGTTCACACTGTTCACTCACAGCTGGGACAGGACCCAGCAGTGTGTTCTGACCTCAGGTTCACACTGCTCATGTCCACTGATTATAAAAAAACCATTCTCTTAAAAAGCCTTGCAGAAGCCTTTAGTCCCAACACCGGGGAGGAGAGCCAGGTGAATCTCTGTGAGTTTGAGGTAGCCTAGTCAACATGTGAGTTTCAGGACAGCCAGGGCTGTAGAGAAATCTTGTCTCAAAAAATAAAAAAACAAACAAAAACAACTTGCAGTGATAAGCTGGGTAGCCCCCTTTTACTGGGGCCCTGAAGTCCTCATCCTAGGTTAGGCCACACCCTCCCCACACATTCTCCCCACCCCCCACCCCACCACCTCCACCTCATCCCCCCCACCCTCCCACCCCCGTGTCCCTGAGGCTGCCCCCTGGTCCCAGCTCCCTCCTGGTCTAGGGCACTGAGGCCTGCCTCTGCCCCCTGCCCATGTCCCTGAGGCTGCCCCCCTGGGTCCCAGCTCCCCCAGGGTCCCAGTCTCACCAGTTGTAGGCAAGTTGCAGCTGCAGCCGGGCATGGTCTGCGGTCTCAATGGTGATGACGTCAGTAAAGAAATCAGGCCCCAGCAGCAAGCAGAGTGCACGGCGAGCGTGTGGACGCTTGGGCCGCCCAGCAGAAAGGGACAATACCGTGAATTGCTCCTCAGGATCCAGTGACACTAGCTCAGGCCCAAAGACCACTCTGTGGAGAAAGGTGGAAGTCAGACTCTGAGAGCATCCCTCGGGACCCCGCAGAGGCCGTCTGCTGGCTCACCGGGCTCTCTTGGTTCTGTAGTCATACACCTGCACAGCTGCATTGTGCGGGACACGGTAGCTGACCACCCGGGTCTTGTTCCTTGGAGCTGAGGGCTGAAGGACCTTGCCTGTGACCGTCTGACCCCTGTCTGCCAGAGGGTCATGCCCCAAGTTCAGCAGTTCCTCCACCCCGGGAGGCAGCTCCTTTTCCCATAGGACTTCATCCTGGGTCAGCATGTAGGTGCTTCCAATCACAGCCCGCACCTAGGAAAGGAATTTTCCGAGAGGGTAGGAGGGAGAATGTCACCCCTAGTGTCCTGAGCGGACCCTGTCCAGGGCTAGCTAGCACAGTATCCTGGTTAAAGGAGGTCTCTGCAGGAAGGCTGCACTCAAGCTTGGTTGCCATCTGCTAGGTGTTTTCTCAAGCTATGCCCAGGCTTTACTTTCCTCATCTGAATAATGGGCCATCCGGGGTTACACAATGAGGAGCGTTCACAAGTCTAATTCAAACAACAGCACTTGGCATGTCGCAAGTGCTTGATAGTATTTCTAGGATTTCCCTTGATGGAGCAGCATGGGGGGGCATCACAGCCACAGATGTGGCCCTAGGAAGCACCTCATATACACGGACATCGTCTTGGACTCCAAATTGTTTCTACATTAGATTCTCAGGGAAAGAGGTTGCCAATATAGTCCTTAGTCAAACCAAGGTCAAGGTTTTTTAGGTGAAGCAGAAAAGGAGAGTCTACTGAGATGTGGGCCATATTCCTGTGTGACCTTCATGCTGGGACCACATCTGCAGTAGGGCAGAACCCCCGTCCTAAAGCCTAGTTCATCCTCTCAGCTGCAAACTCTAAAACTAGATACTTAGCACGAAGACAGCAAATGGAATATGAAATGGCCTCACATCTGCCAGCCAGCCACCTGGCTGCCCCCGTGTATGCTGCTGGAGCCTTCCCCCAACCTGCCTCTTCCCATTAGCATCACCCGCTTGCCCAGAGGAAGCCACTGCTGGTCCCCCCCATCCCCCAGCTGGTACCTTCCCGGTCTTGACATCCTGCACATAGATGCCCTCATTTTGGTCCAGAGGGATGGCCTGGCGCTCCTCCACCACCTCCACTTTTGCAGATGGCACATACTCCAGGGGCCCGCGGATGAGCCAGCGGTCTCCAGCCTGGTGGGAGACCTTCTCCTCGTCCTCCCCCTCTTCCAGGGCCTGCAGCGCCCTCAGCAGCAGCCCTTGCTGCTCCGACAGCACATACACATCCTGGATGCCTCTCTCCAGCCTCTCCCCTGGCTGGAGGAAAAAGGACTTCTCTCCCTAGTGGGAAAGAGGGGAGGTTAGGACGTGGAGCCACTCAGGCCTGTAGCAGAGCCGCGCTGCCTCAATAGAGCCTTCTGGCTTGCCGCCTCTGCCGACCTTGAGCCGGGTCTTCTGGGGGCATTTCCCCATCCACACGCTGTGTTGGGCTTGTGTCGAAGGTGGAAGCCCACAGCACACCCCTGTCATAGCACCTGTCTCTCTGTCTGTCTGTCTGGACAAACACTGGCAGCTCACTTTGTCAAGTCTGTAAATGGTCGGGACCTAGGTCCTCAGGCTAAACAGGTAAGAATTACCCTAAGCTGGGTGCAGTGCACATGTCTGTAATCTCCACACTTTGGAAGCTAAAGAAGGATCATCCTGGGTCCAAGGCCAGTCTGGGTAACAAAGTGAGAACCCTGTCACAAAAACCAAAACAAAGAATCCCCAAAGAAAATAAAACGGTCACAAAGAAATGATATATATTTAACCTATTGCTGCTTTTCATTTCTCCCACGGTTTGTTTTATTGATCTGGTAGAATTTGAGGGTGGGCAAACTCTGGTCATAACTCTGGTCATAGGGCCAGAGCTGACCTGCCACTATGTTGTTTATTGGTGGTGTTGATGATGTGGGACTTTGCCATGTTGCCCAGGCTGGCTGTGGACTCCTGGACTCTTGTATCAGGCTCCTAAGTAGGTGGGAATACAGGTGTACACTTCACTGGCTTTTTTTCTTCTCTCCTTTGAGAAGGGAGAGAAGCTGTGTAGCCCAGGTTGGCCTCAAATTCTCAGCCTTTCTGCCTCAGCTTCTTGAGTGTTGTGAGTACAGGTGTGTGCCACATCTGGCCCAGCTTATATTTTAAGGAATATACAGACTTCTCTCTGTATCTGTGGATAATGGGTTCTAGAACTTCTCACCTAAAAGCCCCAAAGTGGTGCTCAAGTCCCTTATGGATACAGCGAACACATCCTCCTATGAACCTTAAATCATAAATCATATGTAGATTACATATTATTGATAATACCATGTAAAGTCTGTATTAGAAAAAATTTACATATTTTCTGTTCAGATGGAATTTTCCAAAAATTTTTTGTCTGCTGTTGACTGAATCATAGATTTGGGACTAGTGGTAAAGAGTGCTGACTGTGTTTGTGTGTATATGTATGCATGTTTAGGTGGGTGTACATGTGGGAGGGTATATGTGCATGTGTGTGTGAATATGTGTGGAGGCCAGAGGTGAATCTTAGATGCCACTCCTCAGAAGCCAGTTAGCTTTTTTTAAATTGATGTTTAAACTACTTTATTACTATTAATAATATTTTGCATGTATGTGTGCACATGCCATGGCACACATGTAGAGGTCAGAGTTCAGTTTGCAGGAGTCAGTTTTCCCAGTCTACCAAATGGTTTGTGGGGATTGAACTTGGATCATCATGCTTGGTGGGAAGCATCTTTATGCACTGAGCCTTCCCTGGTTGTCTGAGACAGGGTCCCTCACTGGAACCTGGGGATCAATGACTAGACTAGATTGGCTAGGCAGCAAGCCTCACAGATCCTCCAGGCTCTCCTGCCCCAGCCCTGGGATTCTAAGTGCATGCCCCATGCCAGTGGGGACTAGGCATTGAATTCAGGCCCCATGCTTGCCTATTACCAACTGAGCTGCTAACCAGCTCCGGACTGTTTTTATTGTGATATAATCCACAAGTTTTACCCATTTAGAGCATGAAACTCATGTTAGTAGATTCATAATCACTTGACTGCCTCAACTGTGTAAGTCAAGAATATTTTTATCACCTTGAAAAGAAACCTGTAGCCGGGCGGTGGTGGCACACGCCTTTAATCCCAGCACTCGGGAGGCAGAGCCAGGCGGATTTCTGTGAGTTCGAGGCCAGCCTGGGCTACCAAGTGAGTTCCAGGAAAGGCGCAAAGCTACACAGAGAAGCCCTGTCTCGAAAAACCAAAAAAACCAAAAACAAAAAAAAAAAAGAAAGAAAGAAAAGAAACCTGTACCCACGGCTCCCATCCATCTCCACCCACCCCACCAACCAACAATCTACTGCCCGAGCCTCTGGATTTATACATTCTGGACACTTCACATGTATGGAATCATACAGTGTCTGCCCTTTCATGTCTGGCTTCTTCACTTAGCTGCTGTTTTCAGTCTTTGTCTGTTGTGGTATAAAAAAAAAATACTTCTTTTAAAATTCCACCATATCGATATGCCACATTTTTAAAAATCCATCCATCAAATGATAGACACTTGGGTTGTTTTGTTTGTTTGTTTTTGAGATTGGATCTCACTATGTAGCCTTGGCTGGCCTGGAACTCACTATGTAGCCCAGGCTGGACTGGAATTCACAAAGATCTGCCCGCCTCTGCCTCCTGAGTGCTGGGATTAAGGGCATGTGCCACCATGTCCGAAAGGGTAGTTTTGACTTTTACTACCTCCCCGAACCCCTTTCTTTTCTTATCGTTTTTAGACAACATCTCGTGTGTTGGGGTGGCCCAGAACTCACTCTGGGTCTTTTTTTTTTTTTTTTTTTTTTTTTTTGGTTTTTCGAGACAGGGTTTCTCTGTGTAGCTTTGCGCCTTTCCTGGAACTCGCTTTGGAGACCAGGCTGGCCTCGAACTCACAGAGATCCGCCTGCCTCTGCCTCCCGAGTGCTGGGATTAAAGGCGTGCGCCACCACTGCCCGGCTCACTCTGGGTCTTGAACTCTTGTCCTCCTGCCTTAACCTTCCTAGTGCATTGAGTAACTTTAGTCCAAATCTTATCCACGTAAGGCCTAAGCTGTCTAGCCCCTGTCTTTGTGATGGCAGCTTGCTAAGCTGTCACAGGGGGCGGGGGAGGGCGGGGGAAGGCGGGGGAGGGCAGAAGGTGGGGAGGTTGTGAGATTTGTCTTATACAGAAGAAAAAGGTTATGGAACATGGAGGAGCAAATCCCAGGACCTCTAGGTGGGGCGGAAGTTCCCAGAAGTGGCAGCAGCAGGTACATAAGGTCTGAAGAGGAAACCCAGGACCACTAAGGGAACCAAATAGGACAATGTGTCAGGAATATAAACCTAAGTGTATAAAAGCACTGACGGTGTTTAGAATATGTGTACTGTTTAGAAGAAGTGAAGGGAGAGAGATTAGAAGACCTTTGGTCACTCAAGGGTCTTGATCCTCACAAGCTCTGGGGAGGAGGGCGGCTTACCTTGACAACACGCTTTTGTCCCAGCTGGTTCTTGCCATCTGGTCCCATTGGGTCAAGGATGACACAGTAATGCCGAGGTCCCAGAGTGGTGATGGGTACCACCCCCAGCACCTCCTCATAGACATCTGGCACATGGGCTTCTGTGTCCCGCACGGTCACTAACCATTCCTCCCCAGTGCGGTGGACCACTCCCCGAAGGTCCTTGAAGTTCTGCCGAGCCCGGAGGTGCAGGGCTGTCTGCAGAAAGAAACACGGGGTGTTTGTGGAGGCCTCCCCACCACCTTCCCTCTGCCAGCACCTTGGATTTGGGAATACCATAGGCCCCTAACTGGTCCCAGTTCTCAGGGACAATGCCCACCTACCCTGGAGGATGCTCCAGGGCTGTCCTCTGGAGATCTGACCTATGACCTTAGGGCTGCTGCTTCTCCTTTCCTGGCACATTGTCTGCCTCTCTGAGCACTGCCTAGCCAATTCCCTAACCCACATCCAGAGCACAGACCTTTTCTGTAAGGATCACAGCGTCCACCAGATCCAGCACCTCTTCAAACACAGCCGGGAGATAAGCACCCACGGATCGGACCAGCCACTCCTCACCTGGGTCGTGAGCAGGAAGGAGGAGTCAGCACAGCTAGCCTCCCACCATGGCTTCTCCACACAGCCTAGGTTACAGGACCAAAGAAATGCCACCACCCCCAACTCCAGGGTTGAGCGCCTGACAAGGTCCTTACAGCCACTCTTTTCTATGAGGCCAGAGGAAAAGTAACCTCTATCCCAGAAGAATTAAAACAACAACAACAACAACAACAACAACAGCAACAGCCTTTTAGAGGCGGGGCCTGGTGGCACATACCCATAACCCCAGCACTCATGAGGTTAAGGTGGAAGGATCAGGAGATTTTTCAGCCTAGGCTACATAGGGAAACCTGTCTCAAAAGGCAAAACCAAAAAAACTACAAAGGCATTTCTAGAATGCCAAGTCACCGCTCCAGCTCCAGCCTGTGATGCTGTCTCTAAGCACCAAAGACTTGATTTTCCATTCTGCGGCAATGGGCAGGAGGCCCCCTACTAGGCCTGCGAGTGTCATTTTGTTTATTGGAGCAGCAAGCGTACCAGCAGCAAGTCACACAGTCTCACCCTGCCTGGCCACATACCCTGGGCAAGGGCTTCAGTCTTGCCATGTAGAAAATGGGACAGCAGGTTCTCACAGCTGTCAGGGGCCTAAATAAAATACCATCCGTCAATTTGAACCAACATCGGGTCGATGTATTTGAACATCTCACTTTTCGATCTAGAACTAGGTAAGAGGTAGCCACAGCCCACAGTTTAGAGTAAAGAGTAGGGAGGGTAGCTGGGTGTGGTGGCACACTTCTTTAATCCCAGCACTCAGGAGGCAGAGGCAGGTGGATCTCTGTGAGTTCGAGGCCAGTCTGGTCTACAGAGCTAGATCCAGGAAAGGTGCAAAGCTACACAGAGAAACTCTGTCTTGAAAAACCAAACAACAACACATTTATAATCCCGCAGTCAGGAAGCTTAGGCAGAAGGATTGCCATGAGTTTGAAGCCATCCTGGACTACATGATGAATACCAGGTTGGGGCTACATGAGACACTGTCTCAAAAACAATATACCTGGGCAACCTCTTACCTGGCTCAGAGGTTAAGAGCACTGGCTCTTCTTCCAGAGGACTTGGGTTCAATTCCCAGCACCCACATGGTGGCTCACAACTGCCTGTTACTCCAGTTCCAGGGGATCAGACACCCTCTTCTGACCTCCATGGGCACCGGACATGAAAGTGACCCACAGACATATATAAAACACTCATACATATAAAAATAGGGTGATGATATATTTTTTAAAATCAACAATAAGGGGGCGTGGGAGGAGGGAGGAGGTGGGATCTGTGGGTGGTATGTAGAGTGAGTAGAAAATTTCTTAAGAAAGAAAAATGAGGGGCTGGAGAGATGGCTCAGCGGTTAAAGAGCACTGGCTGTTCTTCCAGAGGTCCTGAGTTCAATTCCCAGCAACCACATGGTGGCTCACAACCATCTATAATGAGATCTGGTGCCCTCTTCTGGCCTGAAGGGACACATGCAGGCAGAACACTGTATGTGTAATAAATAAATAAATCTTTAAAAAAAAAAAAAAAGAAAGAAAGAAAGAAAAATGAAAAAAGAAAGAAAAACCAACAATAAGAACAAACAATGAAAGACAGAGACAGGCTGGGCAATGGTGACACATGCCTTTAATCCCAGCACTCGGGAGGCAGAGGCACGCAGATCTCTGAGTTTGAGGCCAACCTGGTCTACAGAGAAACCCTGTCTCGAAAAACCAAAAAAAAACCAAACCAAAACAACTGCCCCCCCTACACACACACACACACAGAACCCTGCCCAGGCCTCACATGATCCCTCTTGCCTCCCCTGCAGGAAGCCCTTCCTGCCCACCCAGCAGCAGCCCTTTCTTGACCTCACCTGTCACCCTCTCCTTGCCTTCCCTGTCAAAGCATTCCTTGCGCGCCCTCAGCCGCAGCGCCTGGTTCTGTTTGATGACTGTGGCCTGAATGATCTCCACGACCTCCACTTCCTTCTGGGGGATGTAGGTGCCTGGGGAAGGAGGAGGAGGAAGCCAGTGCCGACAGTCAGCGCTATCAGGGTTACTGCAGGAAGCCCCGGCCCAGACAAAGCTGACGAGACGGAGACGTAGCTCACCAGGTCCCTCAAACAGCCACTCGTCCCCTGCCATGATCTTGTCGCCGTTCTTATCCTCAAAGTCCAGCAAGGCCTTAAGATGCAGGGCAGTGTTGGGCAGAACCACCTGCAGCGGGGTGATGTCCTACAAGGAAAGGGTCTGAGCTGTGATCCCAGGGTTCAACCTGATACTCTGGAGATCAGAGTCCACAGCCTCAGTCTTTGGGAGGTCCACACTGCCGTGGATCTAATCGGGGCCTGAGAATGCTGAACCAGTACTCTATTACCGAGCCACACATCCAGCTCCACAGCATCCATCTTGGTGCATCTCCATTAAAACCACAGTGGAATATATAAGGTAGGGGTGGGCCCAAGGCCATCGGACCTGAAGAACTAGTGAGGAGGTCACCACTGAGGAGCCAAGAACACTGTCCTCTATCGGGGACAAGAGTGAGGAGAACTGGTGAAAGAATGGGGGAGACATCAGGAAGCTGAACAATGACAATTACAGGACCTGGTTTGCACAGATGCTCTAGAACAGCAGTTCTCAACCTGGGGGTTGTGACTATCACGTGACTATATTCAGGAATATATCAGATATTTACATTACAAGACTTAACAGTGGCAAAATCACAGTTATGAAGGAGTAATGAAATAATTTTATGATTGGGGGGTTACTACAACATGAGGAATGTATTAAAGGATCGCGGTGTTCGGAGGGTTGAGAACCACTGCTCTAGAAGGAATTTAAAAGTATAAACGTAAAGCTGGGCATAGTGGCACAAGCCTATAACCACAGCACCTGAGAAATGCCAGCAAGAGGAGCAGAAGTCAAGACCCTCCTCAATTACACAGCAAGTCCTAGGTCAGCCTGGACTACTGAGACCCTGTCTCAGAGGGGGGGGGAGGGAGAGAGAGAGAGAGAGAGAGAGAGAGAGGGAGGGAGGGAGGGAGGAGAGCAGGACTATAGTAAATGCTATACAAAGCAGATTTTAATCTTGTGGCTTTGCTTTCGCTTTGCTTCATGTTCACAGGATTCCAACCAGCAGGGAGGGGAGGCCTTACAAAAACTGACCAACTTGAAAGTTTGTGGAAATGTCTTTAAAAATATGACTCGATTTGGTCTTTGAAAATATTCTAAAAAGGCAGGAAAGAAAGAGGTTCAGACATGTTGGGGGTGGGGCAAGTCCACATAGCTGTTGACGAATGGAGTCAAGACATGAGCCCAAGTAATGCCCGCGTTCCCCATGACAGACTGGCCTGGGCTGCAGAAGGTGGGCCGTCACTTTACCCCCTGGCCTCACACTGGACTGGAGAGAGGCAGACCCCTTATCAGCTCCTGTCTAGCCTAGGCTGCCCTCAAATCACCACCTTCCTGCCTCTGCTCTCCAAGGCACATGCCAGCACACCTCACCGTCACTTCCTGTCTACTGCATCACAAAACATGGTGTCTCCCCGCCATGTTCCCCGTTCAAACTACTAGGATGACAGTAACACCTTCCTAACAGTTTCTTTCCAGTTTGTCCCCCATGGCCCCGCAGGTGTTTAGTTTGGGCACCTGGTTATCTAGTGATGTCCCTAATCAATACTGAGAACACTGAAGAAGAGAACTGGGGGGTGGGGAGTAGTTGGGTTCGGATGTCTGAAATGAGGCTGATCTAGAAGAGCACTCCCAGCCGCAGCTAGCAGTCCTGTACGTCAGCCCTGAGTGGTTAAGGACACAGGTACACGGGGGTGCACAGGAGGCTGAGGACAGACTATGAAAGCAGCAGGGACAGGGACAATGTGGACACAGGCCGGCCTAGAACTCCTGCCTCTGCCTCTCAAAGGCTGGGATGACAGGCAGGTACCACCACGCCTGGCTTGTCTTAGGGCTTTGCCAGAGGAAGTTCAGTGGAGGTGGGATGTGGGGCTAGAGGGGTTTGTGAGGGAGTAACTTAGAGACATCAAGCACACGTTGCTAAGAAAAAGCAGACAGGAGAAAGAAAGCCATAGACAGCTGGGAAACAGATCCACAGGCCAATAGTGAAAGCCTTCAAAGAACTAATGTGCACACCCTCCCACCTGGCAAGTCTCGTCAGTTTCTAAAACGTCTGGGGGAAGCTAGGTGCCATGGCACACTCCTTTAATCCCCACACTTGGGAACCATAGGCAAGTGGGTCTTTGCCTTCTGACCAGCCAGGACTACTGTCTCAAAATAAAACAAAAATCTGGGGGAGCTGGAAAGGTGACTCAGCGTGTAACGGCACTCACAGCTAAGCCTGACCATCCGAAGTTCGATCCCCGGGACCCACAAGTTATTCTCTGAGCTGCACATGTACCCTGTCAATTCGTGCTAACACACACACCATCATCATCATCATCATCATCATCATCATCACCATCATCATCATCATCACCATCACCATCGCCATCATCATCATCAAATAGTCTGTTTTTTTTTTTTTTTAATACCTGGAGTTGGATGTGGTACTATAGAACTGTAATCCTAGCACTTGGGAGCCCGTGGCATGAGGACTGCCACAAGTCCAAGGCCAGGGTGGTCTACATAGAGTTCTAGGCAAGCCAGGGTTACATGGTGAGGTAAAACCCTGTCTCAAAAACAAAGCAAAAGCAAGAACAAAGGAGCAAACAAAACAAAAGGAAAGTTGAAGGCCAAGCTGCTCTCATGGTCACGGCTAAGGAGGAGGCTAAATCAGAAAATGTCCCTCATGCCACCAGCAAATGCTGCCAGCCTCAGAGAAGGTGGGAGCATGGAAGAGTGTGAACAGTGACTGAAGATGGGAGGGCCTTCTCTGTGACAGCCCAGCGCTCCTGGTCTGAGTGGGAGAGGATGGACCACTTCTGGGAGTCTGTAGGGGAAGGGGGTGAAAACGAGGCATTGATGGGCAGCTTTGCTGCTGAGGCTCCAGGGCTTCTGAAGATCTGTTCTCACTACTTCAAGCACTCCTCACCCAGGGCGGGACTCAGCTAGTCAGAGGTGAGCAAGCGTATAGATTTTTGTTTGTTTGTTTTCTTTTCTTTTTTTTCTAGACAGTGTCTCACTTTGTAGCCCTGGCTGTCCTGGACTCGCTCTGTAGCCCAGGCTGGCCTTGAACTCACAGAGCTCCACCTGCCTCTGTCTCTGAGTGCTGGGATTAAAGGCATGCGCCACCACTGCCCTGCTTCCACTCAGATTCTTTAATGATTGCTGTCTTAATCATTTCTCATTTTTTAGTTTCATTAAATTTTTTATTTCTCTTCTGTGTGTGTGTGTGTGTGTGTGTGTGTGTGTGTGTTGATGTGCATGAATTACCATGCACGTCTGGAAGTCTGAGATAACTTATGGGAGTCAGTTCTCTTCCCACCTCAGGTCTGGGGGATGGATCTCAGGTTGACAGGCTGATGCAGCAAATGCTTTTACCTGCTGCGCCATCTCACTGACCCCTCATTATTTCTCCACATCCTCCTTCTCCCCAGCTGTGTGCATCTCTACGTTCTCCCGGAGTCATGCTATTAGGCACTCAAGAGCGAAAGGCACTGATTAGGGCTTGTGGATATAGAGCACTTGTCTAGCATACGCAATGCCCTGAGTTCTATCCTTAGCACAGCAAAAAGGGGAAAATTTAAAAGTGAGCTGGCTAGATCGCTCAGTGGTGAAGGCACTTGCTGCCGAGCCTGATGACCTGAGTTCAACCCCAGGACCCACATGATGGAAGGAAAGAACTGACTCCTGCAAGTTGTCCTCTGACCTCCACATGCAATTGGTAGCATGCATGCACACCCCAGCCCCCAAATAAATAAGTAAATAAAATGTAATGATAACATAAAAGGCACTGATCTGTAGAGAAAGTCAGTTTAAAGGTATAAAACACCATGCATTTAAAGAAATGGCAGTAGATTCCCTTGCTTGGGAGCTCAGGCTGAGGGCAACATGGATGAGGGTCTGGCTGTGATGATGGTTAACAGTCACAGGCATCTAGGGATGGATCTTGTGAAGTGAGGGTAAGTCTGTCTGAGGTGTGTGTGGAGAGCAGGGTAGTGGGGGTGAAGGGGCAGTGAGTCAACCTTGCCCCTGGTGAGAATCCATAAACATCCCACCTCCTTAACCCCGCCCACAGGCCCTTTGTTTTCCCACAGGAGGGCAGCAGGAGCCCTAGCAATAGTGAGCGACAGGACAGGCGGAGAGTTGGCTGGAGGAAGGAAAAGCCAAGTACCTTTTCCAGCACTTCCCCTGGGTACAGGGGGAAGGGGTCCTGGGCCAGTCGGATCTCTTGGTCAGCATGGCGAAGCCGAACTTGCCCCGTGGTGTCAAATAACACCAAGCTCTGGGCGTCCCGGGACACAGGGTTGGCCACTATGCAGTAGTGGCGTGGGGGAACTGTCACCATGCGTACCGGGGCAAATAGTACCCTGTAGTAATGTAAGAAAGGGTGTGAGGACCAGGGATGCTGTTCCAAAGGACACAGTAAGTCACCTAGGCAAGGGTCATTGCTGCCAGCCAGGCTCTCCTCAGCTGGGACAGCTCCACACCGACCTCTCATTGTCCTGCCGGATGTAGGTCTTTGGTCCAACCTCCACACGGGACACATTGCTGTTTTGGTCCAGCACATGGATGTAGTGGTATGGGGGGATGCGGATGATGGCCTCTTCAGTTGCTGTGGTTGCCATGGTGAATCCCACGCCCCGGGAAAACCTGATTGCAGCATGGAGAAGAATAGGTAGAGAAGACAAAAGATAAACACAGGGCATTTGGGACAAGGCAGGGCAGTTCAAAGATGGCCTCCCCTCTCCAGCTCCCCCAATCATCCCCTTCTTCACCCTACTCCCACTTCCTCCTCCTCTTCTGCTTTTTAAAAAGTAAAATATTTTATTTTATGTCATGTGTATTAGCTTGCATGAATTTATGTGCACCATGTGCTTGCATGCAGGAGCCCTTAGAGTGAGCCACCACATGGGTGCTGGGAACTGAATTTGGGTCCTCCTCAAGAGTAGTAAGTGCTCAACTGCTGAGCCATTGCTCCAGCCCCTGTGTGTGTGTGTGTGTGTGTGTGTGTGTGTGTGTGTGTGTGTGTATGCTTTATATATATGGATATATATGATTTACTTTATGTGTATGAATGTTTTACTTGCATGTATTTATGTACACTTCATGTGTACCTGGTGCCCCACAGGGGTCAGAAGAGGGTATCAGATGCCCTGGAGTCGGAGTTAGAGGTGACTGTGAGACACCCAATATGGGCGCTTGTTGGAGCCCATTTAGGTTTCCTAGTGGCTTTACCCAGCAGGATGGCATAAGGGGATGATTGGACTACAGGCCTGAGTACCAGGTATTTGAAAGGGTCTACACTTGGCTGTGTCTAGCAAGGGGGAGGTCCTTTGCCCTGCCCCTTGGCATTGTTATAAAAGGTCCTTTGGAATAAAGTTCTGGGCCAGTGGATAAGGATCCAGGCCCTCCCGAGACTGTCCTGCGTTTCTATCTGTTTCTCTCCCCTCTATTTCTACCTAAATCTCTTATTCCTCACTCCTCAAGAGTTCCTGGGGTAAATAAATGTGGGAGCTGGTCTCCCACAGGTGCTGGGACTCCTCTGCAAGCACTCTTAACCTCTGAGCCATCTCTCAGTGCTCCTCCTCCTCCTGCCTTGCCCCCACTTCTGAGATAGTCTGGCTCTATAGCCTAGGCTGACTCTGAGCTCATGGTCCTCCTGACTCAGTCTCTTGGAATGAAGGCCGGCTCTGCCTTACCTGCTTCTCCTTTTCTTTTTTCTTTTTTTTTTTTTTTTTTTTTTTTTGGTTTTTCGAGACAGGGTTTCTCTGTGTAGCTTTGCACCTTTCCTGGAACTCACTCTGTAGTCCAGGCTGGCCTCGAACTCACAGAGATCCGCCTGGCTCTGCCTCCCGAGTGCTGGGATTAAAGGCGTGCGCCACCAACGCCCAGCTCTGCTTCTCCTTTTCTTATCCCCATACCAGAACTCACCTCTGCTTGCTTCAGTTACCCACAAAGCCCAGAGGTACTGCCACCTTTCCCTCACTCCAGGCCACTCCCTCCACACACTACCTGTAGATCAAAGGTTCCCAGTTCCTAAGCTGAGCGCAGATCACTCCAGGAAGCAACTAAGCAGCTTTGTCCTGCACACACCAGGGAGCCATGGCTCTGGGAAGCTTACTGGCTCCTCCAGGGTCAAGCAGCTTTTTATTCCATGACTCAGGAAGGCCTGGCTGTATTCAGACGTCTGTCTGCACCCCTCCCCCTTCCTGTGCCCTAAATTGTCCTGAGGTGAACGTTTCAGAAGTAGGCCCCCATCACAGAAAAGACCCAAGCGACACTCCCATCAAACCAGGTGGCTCTAGTCTCACCCTCCTTCGCCCTCTGGTCTGTGGACGCCCCAGCGCCTGCTGTCACACGGTCACAGTACTGCAGGGAGGGGAGGGGAGGAGAAGAGGCAAATGGTGGTACTTGGTACCCACCCACTCCATTTTTTTACCTCCGAATCCAGGTGACTTCACTCAGTGCTTGGCTTATTTGTGAATGTCACACACCCTTATCCCTGCCCATCTTTATACTTAGCACCCCTTGGACATTGGACAAGTCTGTCTGAGTCAGAAAAAGGAAATTAAGTTTGCTTGGCAATACAGAGCCTTGACCCAGAAACTACACCTGAACTTTCTCCTCTCTCCCTTCCTTCCTTCCTTTCTTCTGAGTGCGTGTGTACACACACACACACACACACACACACACACACACACACACACACACACGTGCCTGCAGAGAACACAAGAAAGCTTTGGATTTCCTGGAGCTAGAAACACAGGCAGTTGTGGGCTGCTTATTATCAGTTGCTGGGAACAAAGTCCTGTCCCTGCAAGAGTAGCAAGTGTTCTGAACTGCTGAGCTATCTCTCCAGAGCCTGGAAATACTCTGTCTTCTGTCTCTAGACTAGCTATATATGCTTCTACTGAACATCTGGAATGTGGCTAGTGCATCTGAGAAAATAAAGTGTTGCTTTTTTTTTTTGGATAATGAATCTTGTCATTTAGCGCAGACTGGTTTTAAATTCTCCGTCTTCCAGCTTCAGCCTCCTGAGTGCTGGAGTTACATGCATGCTCCACCATGCTTGGGCAAACCATTTTTGCTTTTTTCAGTGTTGAGAGTGTGACCTTTGTGCTTCCTTGCACAAGCTGGACCAAGTGCTCTACCACTGAGCTGCACTACATCCTGTCCTGGTCAGGTTTTTGTCAATTTAACATAAGCTGGTATCAAAAGGGAAGAACTAAAGAACTACAGTTGAGAAAATTCCCATCAAATTGCTTGTAGGCAGGCCTGTGGGGCATTTTCTTGATTGCTAATTGGTAGAGGAGGGCCCAGGGCACTGGGGACAGTACCACCCCTGGACAGGTGGTCCCGGGTGGTTAAGAAAGTGGGCTGAAGCTGGGTGGCGGTAGTGCACACCTTTAATCCCAGCACTAGGGAGGCAGAGCCAGGCAGATCTCTGTGAGTTCGAGGCCAGCCTAGTCTACAGAGCGAGATCCAGGACAGGCACCAAAACTACACAGAGAAACCTTGTCTCAAAAAAAGAAAAAAGAAAAAAAAAAAGAAAGAAAGTGGGCTGAGCAAGTCACCAGGAGCAAGCCAGTAAGCAGCATGCCTTCATGGCCCCTGCTTCAGGTCCTGCCTCCAGGTTCCTGCCCAGACTTCCCCGATGATGGAATCTAACCTATAAGATGTAATAAACCTTTCCCTCCCCCAAGTTATGTTTCTTCATCGTGTTTTATCACATCAACAGAAAGCAAACTAAGACACATCCCCAGGAAAAATTTTTATTTTGAGGGGCTAGCAGTGTGGCTCACCAACAGAGCACTAGGCCCAAGGCTCAGTCTCCCACATGGAAAAACATTTAAATTTTAATTTGAATAGGCCACTGTGGCTGGTTGATGCCATTTTGCCATTTGGATACTATAGCTCTAATTAGTTGTGACTTAGAGACTATGAGTCATTCAGGGTCACACAAGACGAGGTGTTATTGGGACTAGGGCCCTGAGGCAGCATTTGATTCTTTTAAAACATTTTTTATTATTGTTGTTACTATTTTGAATTGTTCTGACAGAATTGAAGATTGAATTTCACAAATGCTAGACAAACTCTCTTTCTGGCACTGAGCTATATCCCCGGCTGGCCTTTTCTTTCTCTAAAGGTAATTACAAACACTGGCAACATTGGTTAGGGACCTGGATTCAGAAGCCTTGGGTTGAACCAGGGATGTGGCTCAGGTAGTAGAGTGGTTACCTATCATGCCTGAAGCCCTGGGTTCGACTTCCGGCACCACGTGGACTGGTGTGGTGGCTTCCATCTGCAGTCCCAACACTCGGAAGGCAGAAGAGGCTCAGGAGTATAAAGTTACCTTTAGTCACACAGCAAGTGTGAGGCCAGCCTGGGTTACAGGAGACCCTATCTCAAGACAAAAAGACACCACCAAAACAAACCACACAGGATGAAAGGTTTTTGTTTGTTGTTTGGGGTGTGTACAGGTGCGTGTGGAGGTCACCCTGGGGTGTTATCTTCAGGTGACATCTACCCTTTTTTTGGAAAACTGTTAAATTTTATTTAGCAGGTCCATGTGCCGTAGTGTGCCTGTGGAAATCATAAGACAACCTATGGGAGTAAAGTTGGTTCTTTCCTTCCACCATGTGGGTCAAACTCTGGTTTGTCAGGCTTAGCAGGAAGGACCTTTGCCTCATCTCTCCTGTCCCACCTTGGTTTGTTTTTTGTTTTTGTTTTGTTTTTTTTTTTGAGATAACCAAATTCCTCTCAGGAGGACCTGTGGCTTGCCAGCAGGCTAGCCGGCCAGCCAGCTCCAGGGCTTTGTCTTCACATCCCCAGTCAGGCGACAGTCACAGTGTTTAGCTTTTATTTAGGTGCTGGGACCGAACTCAGGCCCTCTCTCTTGAACAACAAGCACTTTAAACGGAGTCATCTCCCCGGCTTGTCCGCTTTGCTTCCCACAGGAGAGGGATACAATGTCACTTGTGCTGGTTAACACCACTAACTTGACAGCCTCTACAGTCACGTAGGAGACAATGCCCAGGGCGCGGCTATGCGGGAATTTTCTAGATGAGGCTCACTGAAGTGGGAAGACCAAGCCTGACCATCACTCCAAGGACTGGGGCTCACACCGGATCAAAAGGAGAAAGCAAGCTGAGCTGAGCAGTGGCATCCGGCTGTCTCCTGATACCCAGTGGGTACCGTGTGACCTGTTGCCTCAGAATCCTGCTGCCATGCCATTAGGCATGGTGACTGCAACCTCAAACGGTGAAAAACTCAAGTCCTTCCTGAAGCTGCTTTTGTCCTTGTGACACACGCAGGAACTAACACACTGCCTCTTTCTTTAACATGACAGCCATGTTGGGATTTGACCTAGAGGTTGAGCTCCTTTTCCACAGGAGGCTAAGCTCCCTAGTTCTCAGGAGGGTAGCTTTTCCAGTCTCAGAGCTCGACTTCTGACTTCCAGCCTCCGTGCCCTGAGCCCTCCTAGCTCACGTGGCTGCGCTTTGCCTCTATGCTAGCTGCTCCAGGATATGAAATCGGGGCCCTGCTCGAGGAGAGCAGCGTTCAAGACTCCATAAGGTTGGGGCCACCTAAACTGTGGCTTCAACTCTCCCTAACTTCTTTTTTTTATTTTTAAATTGGTTCTCTGTGTAGCCCTGGCTGTCCTGGAACTTGCTCTATAGACCAGGCTGGTCTTGAACTCAGAGATCCACCTGCCTCTGCCTCCTGAGTGCTGGGATCGAAGGTGTTTGCCACCAACACCCAGCTCCTCTCTTTTGATGGGTGACTTTAGACAAGTCCTTTGTTCTTTTATCTGCCTCCTCAGTTACAAAATTGGGATGACTGACGGTCTTTTCCCAGCACTGTGATGACATCTTTGTAGAGAAAGCACCAGAGCCAAGGCTGGCTTTTCACCAGTACGGGAATAGACACCGCCCAAGGCCCAATTTTCCTAAGGCAGTGAGGGGTGTGGCTGGGGCCTCCTTCCCCACCTGGCATTAGGGCTTAACTCTCACGTGTCTGTGGGTGAGGAAGGAGCTAAGTCTTGCACCAACCTAACCCAGCCCTAGAGGCACAGCAATGCAGAGGCTTTCCCACAGTTGAAGCGTCTCTCCAGGGGCTCCTCTGCAGGTCTGTTGCAAGGAAGAAGGCCAGGAAACCAGATGGGACAAGAGGAAGGGCCTGGGATGCCAGCAGGGTTTGGAAGCCCCACCCGGAAGAAGGGTACTGTAGAAAGTCTTCTGAGGTGGGAGTAGCTACCAGGCACAGCCTCTATTGGCTCCTCATCGTACAATGCTCCACTCCCCAAGACTGAGGCCTCTCCACCATCTGTCACCCCAGCTGGGAACAGTCAGGGGGCCTGAGAGCCTCTCCCAGCTCAGTGACTCAGCAAGAGCCTTCCTCAAAGCTAATCAGGCTAGGTTCCGGCTTTGTTCCGAGGCCAAGCCCCTGCTTCAGTACAAGGTTCCATTTCACTTCCCTGTCCACTCCCTACCATGCCCACAGCTGTGCCCTGCACTAAGACCACCAGTCAATTCCCTTGGAGCCCACATGGCCCTTGAGCCCCCAACACCGTATTTGCGACAAGTCTCGGACTCTCGTGGCTTACTAGATGATATGTGCTGTTAGTTCCAGCTTTTTATTTCTGTTAAGTCAAGGGCCTCCAAAGACAGCGGTATGCTGGGTATGGTGGCACTTGCCTTTAATCTCGGTATTTGGGAGACAGAGGTGGGAAGGTCTCCGTGAGATGGAGGCCAGCTTGGTCTACATAGTGAGTTGCGGGCCAACCAGGGCTACATAATGAGACCTTGTCTCAAAATAAACAATATATAAGCCAGTGATAAAGGACTCTTGGATATGTCTGTGTGGGGGTATGTGCATGTGAGTGCTGGGAGTTGAACCCAGGTCCTCTGCAGGAGCAGGACCAGCTCTTAGCTGCTGAGCCATCTCCCCTGGAGGTTCTTAAAGCCCTGTAAATCTGGGGATTTGGATTTGGGGGCAGAGGGTAGGGTCTGAGCACCAAAATTTTCCAAAGTTCTCACAATGTCTAAAAGACTGAAAGCCCCTCTGGAGGTGAAGGTGACCCCACTAGTTCAGGCTAGCCTGGGTCACACAGAGCAATGTCAGGGGGTGGGGGAAAGCTGGGTCTAGGGGATCATGCCTGTCATCCAGCATTTAGGAAGTAGGAAGGGACTGCAGTTTGAAGGACTGAGTTAGGTAACAAGTTTCCCGGTAGCTGAAGGAACAGTCTGACACTATCTCAAACCTCAACAGAACCAGGTGTGCCGTTAATTCCGAGGCTTGGGAGGCTCAGGTAGGTAGAAATCTGAGTTCCAGGCCAGCCTGGTCTATAAACAAAGTTTCAGGGCAACCAAGGCTACACAGGGAAACCCTGTCTCTAAGAACCAAAACAAAACCTCAACAGCAGGAAAGGTCAGTCTGTCAGGGCTCAGGGTTCTGCCATCACAGCCTGGCTCTGAACCACCACTAGCAACGGAACTTCCTCTGCGGGACGAACACGACGACGACGACGACGACTCATCTTTTTGTTTGTTTTTTGAGACAGAGTTTCTCTGTGCAGCCCTGGCTGTCCTAGAACTTGCTCTGTACACCAGGCTGCCCTTGAACTCACAGATCTAAGGCGTGAGGACCAGGAACTTGAGGCTGGTTAAGCTTTTAGGATTTGAGCAGCAGTTCAGCTGAGATCCATTTGGATGAGGACTCAGAAGCTTCCAGTCTGAGGAAACAGGATCAGCTGAGGAACTGGCAAGGTGAGGTGGCTGTGGCTTGTTTTGCTTCTCTGATCTTCCAGCATTCACCCCAATACCTGGCCTCGGATTTGTTTTTATCAATAAGACCCTTTAAGATTCACGCTACACAGATCCACCTGCCTCTGCCTCCTGAGGCTTGCACCACCACTGCCTGGTGGGAGGATCCATCGGAAGGAAGCACACCAAGCTCAACAATCAAATCAAATCAAATCAGACTGCATCTGGAGTGCAGAGACTTTCCCTCCTTTCTCTGGTGGGTATCCGGTCCAGGGCAGCACTAAGGTGACTGTGAGGTTGAGTGACAATGACTCTGAATCCTAATCTGCCTTCAGGAGAACGACACCACGACCCTTTGCAGCCTCATCCCGGCCCTGTGGTAGCATTCCGGTTTGAATAGCCTCTCTCCTGTGGCTAACAGTTCCTACTGCCCAGCGTCGTGCTGACATCACAACTCCCGCATTTTCTAGTTTAAGCACTAACACTACCGAAGTTCACTTTCCTGCCTTCTCTGATAAGAACCCTTCTCAGGTTTATTCCAAAAATAAACCTGTCCCCCGACCAGCCTGGGGCCTCCTCATTTTCTTTTTGTTATACACACCTCCCAGTGCTGAGATTATAGGCCTGTGACACCACAGTCAGAAACTTCATTTGCCAATCCCTCCCCTGGCTAGCTTCAAGTAGCTCCCTTTGTCCCCAGCTCTGCTCACGGGGTCTGGACAGGGCAGACAGTGAAAGTGAAAGCAGTGCCCAGCCCGGCCACGAGATCGCTGTCCACTCGGGGTTTGAGAAAAGGTGAACGTTCAGCATAAGCAGGCACTCTCCCTCCCTCCGGGACCTCACCTTCCACCGTGTTAGTTCTGGGGCTTGAACTCAGATCACCAGTGAGGCTTGGTGGCAATCTCGCTAGCCCCTCTTAAAGAAAATCTTAACCAACCTAGGCCTGGAGTGGCAGCCTACACACCCCAATACTGTAGCACAGGCATGCCAGACTAGGGAAGGCCAGAGTGAGACCCCAGAAGAAACTCTTAATTAACCTCAACTGTGGCCCAGCTAGGCCACTTTGTGGTAGGGGACAGCTCGGTGGCCTCACCATGTGCCAAGCTGCTCTGCCAGCCCAGAACTCTGCCCCCAAGATGTTACAAATGAATGCCAGTTGTCAAAGGTGAAGTGTGTAGACTGGAAGTGGGCTTGGAACCTATGATCGAGAGACAAGTTTTCTCTCCTGGACAAGACTTGCCTGGGACGTCTTTTTTAAACTTTTCTCAGTGTGTGTGTACATGTGTGCAGGTGCCCACAGAAGCCAGGAGAGGTTATCAGATCCCACGGAGTTAAAGCACTCGTGAGCCTCTCAGTGTGGGTACTGGCAACCCAACTCCGATCCTCTGAGCAGCAAGCCCTCTAAGGCACAGAGGTATCCCTCTAAGGCCCACTTTGGTTTTTAAGAGGAGTCTTATTTTACTGGTAGGCTAGCCCAAGTAGATGGGACCAGTGGCTTAAGCTCTCACACCTGGCTTCTGGCTGACATTTAATCCTATCCACACTGTCTCCCAGGCCTTACTTAGGATCTGTAGGATCAAGGTTTACAGGAAAATTCTGGAACTTGTATCTGAGGCATAACCCTCACCACCAACTCCTACTTGGAACATCCCAATCCACCACATGTTAAATATCTTTTATTGACTCATTGTGGCCTAAGATGCCAAGGTCTAGCTCAGTCATTCTGCTCTTGAAGTAAACCAGGCTTGCCCTGGGTCACCACTATGGCAGTATGGCTTGCGAGGCCATGGGACATAGAGGATATGGGTGGGGCTGTTGCTGTCCAGGAAATGGCACCAATGGACATTCAAAGGTGAAGGTTTTCTATAACCTGAGCTAGTGACCAACCTCTGCTACACAAGAAGCTGAGAGTATGGCACACACCACAGGAAGTCTGAGCACCCAGGCACTCAAGGTAGTAACTGTCTTGCCCAACTGCCCCACCTCAGAGCAGGGTGGATACCCTATGTGCCAAAGGTATTGGTAGAGTTTCCGGGAGAGCCATCCAGAACTCCTGTGATGGCCAGCCTCTCTTCCCTGTCCCAAGGGTCCTCATGTAGGAAGCAGAGGACATTAGGAACAGCTGCCTCAACCACCTTCTCCTACCAGAGTTGGGCTCCAGCCAGAGTTCCCAAGTCCGCAGAATCTTAGGCTGGTTGTCCATTTGAGCTTACTACTGTTCACTTCCTCTTCCCCCAAAGATGCTTGTTCTCACTGAACTCTGCACCTTCTGCAAATTAAGCTACCCTGCTCGCCAGTTCTCAAGTGATTGGCCAGGGCCCATAGATGGCACAGCCCTGCACAGGGCAGGAAAGCCTCTACAACTGACAGAGAAGGGAATCAAGGGGGTCAATTCACATGCCCATCATTCAAGAGAAAGCAGAGCCAGGTCCCTGGGAGTAAGGGCAGGGAAGTAAGACCAGAGATGGAGCCTGAATGGAGGCTGGAACGTTCGCTAACTGGCTTTTGTTATTGAGACAGGATCTTACGCTGTCGCTCAGGCTGTGGTGGCACTATGTAACTCAGGCTGGCCTCAAACCTCTGGAGGAGACCCTCTTGCCTCAGCCGCCCAAGTGCTGGGATTAGAGGTGTGAACTGTGTCTGGCAAGGACCCCCTGTTTGTTTTTTTAAGGAAGTGTGCTAGGGGCCAAAAATAGGGTCTTAGGTATGCAGTTACTCACAACACTGAGTCACACCCAATCCATCAGTTTGCCGAGTCTCTGCCTAAAATACATGAAACTCCAGGTTCGATCCCCAGCACTGAATAAAACTGATAGTGGTGGCATACATCTATGTCAGCATTCATTCAGGAGGCGAGGCAAGAGGAACAGATGTTCAAGGTCATCCTGGGCTACACAGAGTTCAAAAGCAGGCTGGGCGGTGGTGGCGCACGTCTTTAATCCCAGCACTCGGGAGGCAGAGCCAGGAGGATCTCTGTGAGTTCGAGGCCAGCCTGGGCTACCAAGTGAGTTCCAGGAGAAGCGCAAAGCTACACAGAGAAACCCTGTCTCAAAAAACAAAACAAAAAACAAAAAACAAAAAAACAGAGTTCAAAAGCACTTAGGAAACATGAGACCTTTTCTCATAAAAACAGAAGTCAAATAAATAAAACAGAAGGAAAAAGATGGGGGGTCTCACTATGTGTCTAAGTTGGCTTGGAGCTCCAGGGCTCAAGGCATCCTTCTGCTTCAGCATCCCGAGCAAGTAGTTAATAAATGTGTGTAACTGGGCCTGACAAAAGGACCCCCTCACCTCCCATCTTCTGTGAGATCCTGATGTCGGGAGGTTGGAGGTGTTGGGGGATGAGGACATCGGCAGGGTGTTTGAAAACCCAGAAAACTAGAAAGTGAAACCTCCCAAGGAAGAGCTACCAACGCCCTCCTTCCTGCCCTTTGTGGCTAAGGTGTTACTGCCCCAGAAAAGCCGCTGGAAAGCAGGAGCACTAGAGAGCCAGTGAGGCAGACACCGACTCCTGGGCGGGAGTTTGGGGTCCCGGCAGGGTCGCGACGCCGCCGTACTCACATTTAGCAGGGTAGCTGGCTGCTGCAGGCCCGCAAGTCAGGAATTCCCCTCACCAGCACCAGGGATGACTTCCCGAAAGGGCTGGGCAGGCAGGGGCGGAGCCTGACTATTTAAAGGGCCCTGCAACTGATCTTTTCCTCCTCCAGGGTGCAGCTCCAGACACTGCCGTTCGGTCCATACTCGGCAATCTGCTTTGGTACTAAATGGTGGGACTGGACTGAGAAAGGGTCAGAGGACCTAACGGGAGGGGAGGTTGGTCAGATGATGGCTGGGTACACCTCTGCCCTATCTGGCTTCAATATTCCAAGGTGGAGGAATACAGTTCTGCCTCTGCCCAAGTGAGGACAACTGCCGGGGTTCAGTGGCAGTCTCTGCTAAGAAGACCATTCTGCATCTTTTATTAGACTCAGCAAATCCAGCTCAGAACTGCAAACAGACATTCAACAGAACACACACTTTCCTGCAAGGCACTGAGCTGTGAGCTTGAGGCTTTTTCCTGTGACAAGTTCCCCAGAGCCTGGGCTGGGAAAGGCTGGCCACGCCCAGTGGAAACAGTCTGCACCTGTAGGCCACAGCAGCAAGAGTCAGTACTTCCGCTGCCGGGGAAAGAGGCTATTCCCCGAGGATCGGAGTGGAGGGCTGGCAGGGCTGGGGCCCTCTGAGTCTAAGCTGAAGAGGTCTCTCCCAGTGCGAAGGATCTGCTCTTCTAGCTTCTTATGTCGCTTCATGTCCGAGAGGACCTTATCCAGACGGGCCTCACGTTTCTGGCTCCGGGCTGAGCTTCCTAAGGTAGAAAACGGGACAGGACTGAGGTAGTGAGTACCTCCCACCCCTACACTTATAGACCTTGTTGAACACATGCATTTTGGGCCTCAGCACAGAGCAGCTAATGCTTAGGGCTGGGTCACACACAGGATGACGGACACCCATAATGCGATGGCTATTGAACATACCTAGCAGACACACACACACACACATGCACGCAAAGGTCCTGGGGCACTGGGGTGGGGACAGAGGACTCAGATTCCCTGGACATGCTCTTCCTCCCTGTAATAGAATCCTCTGCAGGACCACAAGCATAGAAATGACAGGACTTAAAAGGACCGCTCTGGCTGCTGAGACCAGTCAGAACTGTGGAAACCGTCGAGCAAGAGAGAGATGGGGTTAAAGGTAGATCTGTAGATGCAGAGCTAATGGAACTTGACCAGGTGGGAGAGAACTCAAGGATTCTGAGAGTGAATTCTAGGAAGTCACATGGGCTGGGATAGCGCATCAGTTCTTGGTGATGTACACAGCAATATACAATTGTGTTCTAGAGAATACTGACCAGGAGGCTTTGGACTTCTGGCACTAAGACGAAAGGAACATGAAACTTGATAGGAAGAAGGTCTATGGGTCTCTTACAGGGAAGTAAGGCACTGACCTAAGCCAGAGATACCCTGCCCCGGTGTGTATGCTCCTTCCTGTACCTCCCATCAATTCTTCCCTCCTACTCGTACCTGGCGTACGTCTTCTGTCAATCAGTGAGTCCTTTGGTGTCATTGGCTCATCATCAAAGTCAAATTCTGTAGGCATGTGCGGCCTGAGACAGGGTGAACCGAGAATGAAGGGTGAGGGAGGCCCTCCCAAACGCCTACTGGTATACCCCAGCCTGCTGGCGCATCCTTTCCTGCTCTTCCCTCCCTCCAGTGCCTGTGCTCAGGAGATTAGTCCCAGGGACAACGTGTAAAGTTAGGGCCTCACTTTTCCTCCTCCTCCTCTTTGGCCTCTGGCTCCTCATCTGATCTCTCCTCTTCACTCTGGGCTTCAGGAGTAGGCGGCCGGCGGGGCAGGATCTCCGCTTGAAGCTCCAGAGTACCTTGGGCAGCCAGCAGTTCGTAGAGTCGCTGGATTTCGGAGGGTGGGGGCATCCAGGACTGCCCATTGGCCGGCAGCTCCACCTCCTCATCGCTGCAGGGCACACACCAGTCTTCGGATTCTCCCTCGGCGCGCTCGGCGCCCGCAGCGCTGGGAGCGTCTAGTGCCTCCTCGGCCCTGGATCCCTCACGCCCGGCCTCCTCCTGACCTCCTTGCCCCTCTTCCTCGGCCTTACTAGCCGAGACAGAGGGACCTCCGGTGTCCTCCACCGCCAGAGCCTGGAGGCCGGAAGTCACTTCCCCTTCTTCAGACAGAGGCGCCGCTGTGCTGCCTGCAATGGTTCCATGGCCCAAGGACATAGAGTACTAGAAAAGCCCAGCAAAGCAGGAGAGTCTGGAGTACCAAACCAGGGCGCCTCCCCCCGAAGGGCTGCGATCCACTGGGGTTTACGAAATCTCCAGGCAGTCCAACACTGACTGCGGTCACAGCACCGTCCCCGGGAGGGGGCGCTCAGATCCCGGCCCGGACAGACCCCACCCCACGGATCCAAATCCAGAATCCTGCCGTTCCCGGGGACCCGCGGAAACCACGCTCGGAGACGGAAAGGGAAGGGCCTGCTTTCTCGCTTTCACATCGCTCTCTCCAACACCTGGACGGGAGTCATTTCCTCGGACCTCGCAGACCTAGTTCGCGTCCACTCAGCGGCGGTACAAACCTGGAGCTAAAGCCCGCCTCCCAGGCTGCGCACGGTCGCAGCACGCAGGCGCAGAGAAATGGCGCGCGGAGACTCCACTGTAATCAAAGCTACTCGAAAGAGGAAACAGGAGGCTTGCGCATGCGCAGAGAGGCCCGTAGGCATCGCTAGCTTCGACCCACACTAAAGATGGCCACTGCGGCAGCGCATGCGTATTTCGTCCACGAGGGCCTGCCAGAAAGCAGTACCTTGACTGCAAACCAACACAGGGACCAACCGAGGCGAGTCTCATGCATTCTGTTTATTGGTGTTTGAGAATCATGCAGCATTCAGCATACAAAAAGGGAGACTCAGTTTGATTTTTTAAAGGAAGTTTAGTTTCCCCCAACTTTTTTTTTTGAAAGAAAGGAAACAAAAAACCCCCACCAACTCCGAAATGCATCACAGCTGGCTCCCTGCCTCCTCAGAGGGCTGTCGCGTGCAAACCTCCCTCATCCTCTCAGAGAATAATTACAGAGCTCCCCCAACCCTCCCTGCAGCTGAGAACTTTGGTCCTTTTTCCCCTTCCCCTCTTTTTCTTTTTGAATCTACTGTTCACAAAGCAAGTGAATGGCCCAAACCCCTCAGACCTTCAAACAAGAAACTCTGAGGTTAAAAAGCCCAAATGGGCAGGTCAACTCAGGCTGACCCTGCGGCCGCCGCGGCGCTCCCTCTTCCCCTGAAGTTCAGAAGGAGGACTCCCATTCTTGTGCAAGTCCCCCAGGTGAGGCCTGGCTTGCCAACTTTTCGACCCAATAGGCACCTTAGGGATTGGGGTTGGAGTATGGTCTGGGCCCGGGTGGTCCCCAGTAGAGAACAGTCAGAGCCTCTAGCTAGGCAGTCCTCCCTCAGCCTGACCTAATACTGCAGTTTTTGCAGAATAAATGGCGGCAGAGAGTGAAGATACTCAGGGAAGATGAGAAGGGGTCAGGGGAGGGGCAAGGGGAAAAGATGGTAAGGAAGGGAAGAAAAGAATGGGTTAGATACCAAGACAATGAAAGGTAGGAGGTCAGGGTTAATTAAGGTTCCGAGGATTCCAGAGGCAGGAAGAAGTGCAGGGGGTGGGGGTGGGGGTGCTGGGAGAGATGCAGAGGTGCAGAATACAATTTAGATGTTCAGGAAGGCTTCCAGAAGTGCAGAGAGGTTTTTCAGAGTGCAGGGTTGGGGAGGTCAAGAGGCAGGAGGGGAGATTCGCAGGCCAAAGTGCAGGGAGAAAGGGGGCCTAAGCCTGGCAGGGGAGCCTGGCAGGATGCAGGAGCAGGGAAGAGGCTGTAAACAAGGCTGCTCAGGCTCCCTTGGTCCCTAAGGATGGGGGCCAGGGCCATGGACTGGGCTTCCCCCAGGGTAGGGATGGACCCAAGACAGCTCCCAACAGGAAGAAAAGTCTTGGAATGCAGGGCAGAGCCCCTCACTTATACACTGTGGGAGAGGAGAGCGACAGACAGGGAAGGAGACAGGGAGAGACAAAGGAACAGGGAGGACAGACAGGAGAGAGCAGGGTCAGGGGTTAGTAAAGCTGCCCTTGTCAACCCTTCCGCTCCTCCCTTTCCTGTCCCCGACCCCCACTCACCGCCTAAGTTGATGACGCAGGAGGCGATGATGATGAGGACCCCCCCTACCAGCGCCACGATGCTTAAGAGCTTGGCTACTCGGCCCAGACGCTGAGCCCCATCCACGTCCCCCTGCTGCAGGCTGTTCCGGGACTGGGGTGAGGGTGAGGGGTTTGGAGGTATCATGGCCCAGGTCAGCAGGAGCCAGGTGAGAGAGTCCAGAGGAAGGAGGTCAGCCCCATGGGGTTAAGAAAGGAAGGAGGATTGGGAGTGCAGGAGGAAGAGGGCACACACAGGTCAGCAAGGTTGTCTGAAACACATTTCTCCTCCCCTCCCGCCTGAAGGGGTAGGGCAGGAGTGGCTTGGAGGGTTAGATCCTGGGGAGAGGCAAGCAAAGGCCCAGCAACCGGGCAGGTGGGATCCATGCAGAGAGAGGTGAGGGAAGGTGTCGTTACTGGGGCTCTATTCTGACACTGGCAGGAAGCTGGGAGCCACAAAATGCCTGGCCCAGGGTCCCTTGGGGCTCACCATGACGGCATAAGCGAAGGCCACAATGTTGACAGGCCACATGGGGCAGAAGCAGGACAGGATGGCAAGGATGATGTAGTCCCGAGGTTTCTGGGTGCCATCACCCCCTTCCACCCCAGGCCCCGCCAGCTGGGAGCTGGGATGGCGGCTCAGGCTCCCTCGAGGAGATCCTGGATGCCCACTATGAGGCCTTCCTTTTCTGTCCTCCTCAACCAGCTTCTGCAGCACCCGGGGGGGAGCCCCGTTGGCTGGTGGCGTTTTGGTTGAGGGTGGTGAGTGAGGCTGGGGGGCTGGACCCTCTTCCCCATCGCCAGCCTGAAGGGGAACCACCGCTCCATTTTCTTGCTTTTCGCCTACACTCTCTGTCGGGGCCTCAGTGGCAGGGTCCTCTTGGGTGGGGGCCTCTGGCTGGAGGGGTAGCTTAGGAGCAGGCTGGGAAGTTGGCTGAGGGTCTGCCTGGGTGTTTAACTGGAAAGCAGGCTCTGAGATTGGCTCAGGAGGGGCTGCAGACTGCTGCTCAGACCCCTGATCTGCTGCAGCCTCTTTGTTCACATCTGGTTTGGATGCTGGCTCTTGGCATTCGTCTTTGGGGCTGGGGCTGGGGCTGGGGCTGGCCTTGGGTTCTTCTCCTGGGTTTAAGCTGAGGTCTGTGGCCTGGACTGTTTCTGGGGCCTCAACTGGGGTCTCTGTGGTTTCTGGGGCCAGCTCAGCCTTAGGTCCTGAGTCCACAGGGGCTGCCGTGATATCTGGGCCTGACTGAAGGGCCTCTGGCTGGTCTGGAATCTCTGCTACAACCTGGTCAGGACCTAGTCCAGCTTCAGAATGGCTAGGTCCTTCTGTCTGGGTCTTGGAACTATCTTCTCCCCCCTTCATCTCAGAGACCTCAGCGCTGCTGGCTGCCATCTTAGAGAAGGGAGATGGGAGAGGGCCCGTGGGGAAACAGCAGTGCCACTGGCAGATCCTGGAAGAGGAGGAGACAGTCTTGGTGAGGAGGGAAGAGGGGCTGGCATCACCACAGGCCGAGGCTAGCCTGTGCTGTCCCTAGGGAGAGGAGGAAAAGTTGGAGTTTCCTTTGCTTTGAGGTGGGACACCCTTGGTGGAGAAGTGTTCTACCTCAAGTCTGCTTGGAGAGCCCTGGGAAGATAAACCCTTTTCTACACAGAACCGCTCTAGGTCTGTTCCTGGATCCATCCAACACACCCAACAAGACCCAGACTCTCAGACCCCACCTCGAAGGTACCCCGGCTCATCAAAACCTGTGCATAGCACAGACACTCCAACAGACAGACGGACAGAGAACCCCACACATTCTGCTCCTTTTGTACCCTTCCCTTCTTTTCCGGGCACACCACCTGAGCAGTGCGGGTTTTCTTGCTGCGCATTTGGGCTCAAATGCCCCCCTTCCTCCCCGCCCCTTTCTGGAGAGACCTGGCATCATCTTGTGCATCCCTTCCCAGCCCTTCTTTTAGGGGTTCCCTTGTTGCCTTCAGAGAAGCTGAGGGGGAGGGGATCCTCTCCCGATGGCATGGCGCACCCAGCACCACCCTCTAGTTCGCCTGGCACCTGCATTCCCATGCCACCCAGCTGTCTGTCGTCCACTCCTACCGGCGGCCTCAGTCCGTCCCAGTCTCATCCGCTGCCAGCCTCGGGACTGCTCCTGCGTCCCGCCGCCACTGCTGCTGCAGCAGCCGCAGACCGGGAGGGAACAAGTCTGTGAGCAATGAAGGGAGGCGGCGGATCCCCCCTCCTCTCTCCTCCCGGTTTGCTCGGCCCTTCTTCTCTGGTCCCCTCCCCTAAGCTGCGCTGCTGCCGCGCCACCCCCGCCCCTAGCACGCCTCCTGCCCCTCCCGGACAGCCCAAGGGAACCTCGTGCCAGGCCCCGTGTTACCTGGGTAACCGGCCCGGGGACCACTGGTGCCCCCTCCCTGCCCTTTCTCACGCGCACCTCCTGGTGGGGCACCCCCTTCCTAAGTCCTCGGCCCCTCCCGCCCAACGGTCGCCGGGGGATCCTGGCAGAGACCTGGGTTTGTGAGACCGACCAGTGAGGACTGGGAGGAGGCATCCTGAGCAGCATAGATGGGTTAAGGAGACAGGTCTAAGTTTGGGGCGGCTGCAAGGGTACCGCGTCGGGTTTCAAGTGAAAGGAGCCTGCAGAACTGAAGCCTCCCTCCAGGAAAGCAACAGCAATGTGTGATGGAAGCTTGAGGGTCTCTGGAAAGGTCTGAGCAAAGCCCAGAAAAAGAAAATTCCAGCAAGCTAGGCAGATAGATGCTCAGGGCCACCGTGGAACAGCTAAGGCAAACAGCCCATGACCACCACGGTACAACCGAATACAGTTTACCCAACCCTTCTGCATCTGCACCAACCATGGCCTCTGAAATGGGCAGGCATTTGGCGAGGCTCTGTGCAGCCTGCTGCTGGGTTGCGGAAGGGAGGATACCATGAATGGCCAGCTTGGGCATCCCAAACCTCCAGTGGGCATTCCCTAGAGATCTGGAGTTTGCTCTCTGCAGCCTCTGGATTCTTGAGGCCACCCTAAATCGGTGCTGTAGCTAGAGACTATACCTCAGGAGGGAAGAAGTCAGCAATTTACAGGGCCAGAAAAGTTGGGACTAAGCTGAAGGCCAACAAAGAACCCTTCCTCTCCCTAAAATGGATGAGGCGCACACACATGGAGCTTGGTGAAGAGAACTTAGCAACCCAGAGACAAATTTTTATTTAAAATTTATTGTAATGGGGTCTGCGCAAAAGGAGGGAGGGGAAGGGGGGGGGAAACATGCAAGGGACACAGGAACACGATGACATGGCCAGGGCCACAGCTTCTGTTGTGGGAAAGAGGAGAAAAGGCCAGGGCTGGGGCTGGGGCAGAAGAGGGAAGGGGGAGACACCGTGGCTGCATTCCCCCACCCCCAGGAAGCACCTCTTGTCCCTGGCTCTCCTCCTTCACCCTGGCCCCGAAGATTCCATCTCTCTTGTTCTGCCTCTGGCCCTAGTGGCTCCTTCTGACGCTCCCTTTGGCTTTTCCCTGGACAGACACTCCAGTAGGAGGTTTGGGGTTTAATCACCCTACCTTACCGAAAGCATCCCTCTGCCTTCCCTGCTTCTGCCCCTCAAAATACCACCTATCCTTCCTCTGGGACAGAATCTTAATCCCCCTCCTCTCTCTCCTCCCTCCCCCTGGGAAAAAAAACAACAACAAAAAGAAAGCACCAACTCCCCAGGAAGGGGCAGCAGACAGGAGGAGGGACTGGAGGAGGAGAGCACAGGACCTTCTAGGGAACGGCTCACAGATCCCTGGAGGAAAGGCAAGGGGGTAAAGGTCGAGGGCAGTGGCTGCTGCTGTCCTCTGCCACCCCTGCTCACTGTCCAGGGGACTTCAACACAACTCAAGGGACAGGTGTTTGTAGGGTCGGCTCTGATAGGGAGAAGAAAGGAGCAGGAGAAACATTGTTAAAACCTAGTGAATTCCTTCTTCCTCCTCCTCCTCCGTCTGGAGGCTCCTTGGTTGATGGAGAGCAGTGAGGAGCTGGTGGGAAGAGGAGACTGTACCAAGAAGAGCTTTCCTCCACTCTTCTCCTCTCCTCCATCAACTTGGAGCTCACCAGGGCTGGGAGGGAAGTGGCTGAGAGCTCACTGGTACCCCCTCTGCCCCAGAGAGGGAGCCCACAGCTGTGGGAGGGGCTGCCACTGCTGCCGCCGCCGCCGCCGCCGCCGCTGCTGCTGCCGCCGCTGCCATCGGACAAACCTCACCAGTACCTACAGTGAGAAACACCAAGGATCACAGCACAACCTGAATGGCAAGAAACATGCTCCGTACCCCAGACTTTCCAACTATTTCCCTACATCCCCTGGGACACAGCCGTTACTCACTTCCTATCTGGCCCCCGGAGGCTTTGGCCTGCCTGCTTACCCAGATAGAGCAATTCTTTACTGCCCTCTCTGGACCCCAAGTCTCCCTAATCTGAGTGACAGACTGACATCCCTGGCCTTCCTGAGATCCCCTATTGGGCCCTTTGAACTCCCTTGTCCCACACATCCCATCCTGCCCCCCCAGCCATGTCCCACGCCTTGCCTGGTGGGTGCAGGGGTCCCCCTCAGCAGGTAGGCTGTGGCTGGGGGGCATCTCCCGGGATAGGAGGGGCGGCCCCCCCAAGATGGGTCTGCATGTGGCCGGCCAGCTGGGCAGGGGTCTTGCAGTGCACGCTGCACAGTTTGCACAGGATGCGGTCAGCCCGCGGGGCCTGGAGCCCATGGTCCTTCACCGCGTGGATGCGCAGGTATGCTGCTGTGGTGAAGCCTATGGGGGGTGGATTGGGATGGGGGGTGGGGGTCAGCCTGGTGGAGACCCCAGAGACAGGGCTGTTCTCCTAGGCTGGGGACACCCTCCTCACATGGCACTGTCCTCCTCCCACCACATCCTTGGTAGGCTGGGGCCAACTACTCCACGGGGACATAGCCCTTCCTTCCCTGAGCTTGGGGCCTGGTTTGAGTGGTGCCTGTTTCTTAATCCTTAATATCTAGAGATCTTCCCCCATAACTGGGAGATCTCTCCCTCGTGACAGGACACTGTTGCCTAGCTTTTTGAAGGGTTGACTCTCAGAGACGGCTGTGTCCCCCTCTCCAGTGCCCCAAATCTCAGCTCGTTTAGTGAATAACCACACGAAGACAGCTTTCTCGGTTACTGGGCAGGGTGTGTGATTGTTACACCCGTGCTGATGGACTCCACTTGCCCCAGGAGCTGGAGACAAGAACTTGTGGCTGCAAAGTTGAAACCCTGGGGACTGGCTTTCTTGAGTACTCCTTTCACAAAGCAACCATGTCCCACTTGATTGTCCCCAGGCACACCCGGGAGGTTGAATATCTGCTACTGTCTCCTCTGAGCCATGGCATAGAATTTAGTGATGTTCAGTTACTTCCAATGCTGTTGTGCTTGCTTCTTAAAGGGCTCTCTACATGCCACGAGCTCTTGGCTACAGCGCCCTTAACCCACATTCGTGAAAACCCCACCAGCTCTGTGCCCACCACCCCAGGTTGTCCCCGCCCTCCTGACATCCCTTAGCATGTACCTTTGTTGCAGAGCTCACAGACATGGTGAGGGCCCTGGCTGTGCACCTTCATGTGGTCCGAAATATAAGCCGAGCTCAGCATCTTGCCACACACATGACATGGCACCTTCTCCTCGTGTCGTACTGTGTGCGCGCGGAGTCGGTCCTTCGTGGCGAAAGCTGCCTCACATTTCTGGGGGGAGGGCGTGGGGGGGTCACAGGAGAGTTAAAGCTTCGGGGAGCAGAGAGAAGGGAGCAAGGTAAAGGGATCAGAGCCTTGGGGGTCTTTGATCTGTAGGAAATGGGCGTGAGATGACCAGGCCTTGAAGGAGAAATGCGAAAATGGAGTGAAAAGGCAAAAAGAGAGAGAAAAAGGGGGTCTGAGAGGCTGACCTCAGACAGCTACAATGAGGATCAAAATCATGCAAAGCAGGAGAGGCGGCAGCGGGCTTCCTACCTCACATTTGAAGGGCCGCTCTGTGGAGTGAACTTGTCTGACGTGACTGTTGAGGTGATCCGGCCTAGGGATATGTTGAGTGGGGGGCGGGTTAGGACTAAGGCTCCAAGGTGAGGCGTGCCTCCAATCTTCCTAGGCTCCTCCAAAGGCCCTTCCCAAAAGCCCCAGCGTTCCCCCCACAGCTTCGGTCCTCAGGCAGGAAATCCCTCAAACTGGGATTCTCTCTCTGCCCAGAGGAAGCTTGCCGTCAGCCCAAAGACCCACCTCCTCTAAAGTACCACCCCCTGCTCCCAGGAACCACGAGGCTCGCTCCCCTCCTCCCTGGGAGTGGTTCCCGTCCCCAGCATCGGGAGCCGCCTCCCCACCAGCCAGCCAGGCCACCTCGCTGCCCTCCCCCCACCATCGGCCCAGCGGGCAGCCGAGGCCCCTGCACACCGGGAGAAGCTCTTGCCACAGTGGGAGCAGTTGTAGGGCTTGTGCACAGCGCCGTCATGTGAGCGCACGTGGTAACTCATGCGGTCCTTGCGCTTGAAGCGCTGCTGGCACACAGGGCACTGGTAGGGCTTCTCGTCCGAGTGCGACAGCTTATGTCGGTTCAGGTGGTAGACGTCGCGGAAGGCCTTGCCGCACATCTCGCAGGCGTGATTCTTCCGGATGCGCTTTCCAGAGGCGGTCGTGGTCACGACGCCACCGGCCGCCACCGCGGCTGGGCCTCCGCCAGCCCCGGCTTCTCCCCCTCCCCCGCTGGCCCCGCTCAGCTGGGGCACACTCAAGAGGCTCAGGGGCACCATGGTGGGCATCTTCATAGCACCCGAAGGGACCCGGCCCGCCTTGGCTCCTGTGTGGATGGCTTCGTGCCTCCGCAGGTTGTAGCCGTTCTTGAACTCCTTGGCGCACAGGGCGCAAATGTAGGGCCCCTTGCTCTTTGTCTTCTTCTCCAAGACAGATGCAACGGGGGCCACGGCGACTGCGGAGGTCGGGGCGACGACAGCGGTGGCTGCCGCGGCGGCGGCGGCGGCGATGGTGGCGGCCGCGGCGGGGGGCGCGGCTTCGGCGGCGGGTGCGGATACGGCAGGGGGTGGCGGAGGAGGCGCCGGAGGCTGCTTCAGGGCCGCGGTGTCCACTGTGGAGGCGGCAGCAGGGGCCGGGGGTGCAGTAACCACTGCGGCGGCCGCAGCCGCCGCGGCCGCAGCGGCGGCGGCCGATTCCTGCGCGGCGGCGAGGACCGGGAGCAAGTCCACTTGGAGGGGCTCGGCCGCCGGGGCCTGGGGCGTGGGTGGGGGCGCCGGCGCGGCCTGCAGAGACAAGGCGCCGTGTGGGCCGCGGTCGCTGGTCGGCGCCTGCCCGCCCGGCCCGGCCCCTACTCACCTGGAACGGACTCTGGGCGCAGCCCTGGGAGGCAAAGAAGCGGGACTGGAGCTCAGCCCCGACCTGCAGGGGGTTCTGGGCGTGACCCTGAGGTGGCGGGAAGGAGTTCATGAGGCCGCCCACCCCCCGGGAGTCCAGGCCCAGCACGGGGAAGGGGGGGGGCCAGCAGCGTGCAAGGGAACACGGGGAACATGGCCTCGGCCACGGTGGGGCCCCCGGAGCTCAGCGGGAGCCGGGGGCACGGGCCGCGCGGGGCCCGGGCTCGGGGCGCCGCCCCCGGCCGGCCGGGTTGGGCCGAGCCGAACGCATGGCCCGAGGGCCGCCCCGCCGCCCGCGCACCCCGGCCGGCGGGAGGGAGGGAAGGAGGGCGTCTTGTGGGGCGCGGAGCGCGGCGGCGGCGGCGACGCCCCCTGGGTGGGGGCGAGAGGCCCCGCGGGGCCGAGGGCCGGGGCCGGGGGCGGGGGCCCGGGCGGCGGCGGCGGCGGTGGCGGCGGTTGGAGCCTGGCGGGGCGGGGTGGGGGGAGCGAGGGAGCAGCTTCGGCCCCCGCCGCGCGCGCGCGCCCAGCCGGCGCCTCGGGGAGGGCGGGGGAGGGCGCGAGGGAGGGAGGGGGACAGCTGCGCGCGCACCGGGCGCGCGGAGGGGGGGTGGGACGGGAGGGAGGGCGGGCGGGCGGGCGGGAGGGGGTGTGGGAGGGGGGGCAGGGGCGGGGGGGCGGGGGTTGTTACCTGGAAGATGAAGCTGCCCCAGTTGCTGGGATCCATGGCGGAGGGAGGAGGGAGGTGGCTCGCGCTCACCCTGGGGCGGGAGGAGGAGGCGGCGGCGGCGGTGGGGGAGGGGGGACCCGGGGAGGCGGCGCGCAGGGAGGGAGGGGGGAGGAGGGTGGGGGAGCGGAGCACACGGCGCGCCGGAGGGCGGGCGGGGGGCGCGAGGACACACAAGAGGCTGGAGCGGGCGCGAGCGCGAGTGCGCGCGGGGCCAGCGGGAGGGGGAGGCACGGGAGGGACTCCGGAGGGGGGAGGGACCGGGGAGCCACCCAGCAGCCCGAGTCGCCCCGAGCGCGAGACCCTCGAGACGGCTGCTGATTGGTTGGCGATGGTGCAGGTGGTGGGCGCGCGGGAGACTAGGCGGCTTCTCTTCCCCCACTTGAACGATTCCACCCCCCACTTCCCTCTGCCAGCAGCCGTTATTTCGCGCGCACGCGCACACAACGCCGATGGCGTCCTGAGCAGAGTGGGAGCGCGCCCAGGGAGTTAGTGGGGCGGGGTTTAACTAGAAGCGCGCGCCCGCCTAACGGTCGTTGTGCTTAGGCTTTGGCTTCAGCTTTTTGATTCATCTAGGCCACCGTCCCCTTCCCATTCCAGTGGTTTATTTACAATCTGGGACTAGTTCGGGGTTTCCCAAAGATGGCGCCCAGACAAGTGTCCCGCAGAGCTTGATCCTGGTCCCAAGGGCAATTGTGACTCCCACCCCAGCCCCGCCATCCCTAAAAACCAGGCTCAAGCATGGAATAAAAACTGTATTTACACGAAGACGTCATTATACAAGGGTTTAAAAGGAAAAGGTAGTGTTAAGAGCTGGTAGTCAGGAGGGACCACCGTGCTGGCCGGCAGCCAAGCCCAAGAGGTTCGCCTGTAAGAAAGAGTAAAGTGCGTCAGTATAGCAGCTGGGGGTAGGGTAGGGGGGCGGTGGGGTGGGGTGTGGGGGCGGGGCGCAACATGCAGGCTGGTAGAGAAAGGGCAGAGATGTTCTTACCTTCAGGAAAGACTCCACCTGCTTCCCAGAAATGCCTTCCACCTGTTCCAAGTCCTCCACCTAGTGGGACAGCAGCAGTGAGGAGGTGGACAAAGACCGGGGACACCCCTCTCCACCTGCCCCCTAGGTCGTTACCTTGCTGAAGGGGCCATGGAGCTCCCTCCAGCCCAGGATGAGTTGGGCCTTCTTCTGGCCAATGAGCTGCAGGCTGCGCAGATCTCGGGCTGAGCCTTCATTGAGCAGATCCAATAATTTTTTGCGTCCATGTGCCAGTAACTCTGGGCTAATCTGTAGCTCCCAGCAGTCCTCAGCCTTTTCCACAGGCTTGGACACATGCTCCAGCTATGAGGTAACAGAAATGACAGCAAAGGCCTGTGGACCACTGTGCCAAGACCAGGCACCTAACCACCTCTCCAGCCTCCTCCTCCGGGTACTAATCTGTTGGACTTGTTTAATTACTAGCATTTTTCTCAGTCACTGTGAAGATTCGATGAATAAATGAACGAACGTACACATCAAGTCTGACTAGGAGGAGTTTATAGTTCAATGGTAGAGCACTTAAGTGCCTACAATGCTTGAAAACTGGGGTTCAATCTCCAATACAGGAGAAAGAAAACAGTAAGCATCCTCTCATCCTGACAGTTTAGGGACAATTCTAGTGTTCATTTTGTGTGAAGACCATTCTGTGTGAGAGATTCTTAAATGCCTATCGATTTCCCTAAATGGGTTCTACAGTTTGTAGCAAACAGGAGCAAGGCTACATACTAGATCTAGTCAGTAGCCAACCCAAGTGCAAGGGGCATCAAAAAGAAAGGAAACTGACCAATGGAGGATACCCACTCTGAGATACACCCTTATTTCATCAGTGTCCTATGCAAAAGGTTCCCAGCTGGAAAACCGGGGGTGGGGTCGGGCTCACCTTTCTTTTGTGGCCTTTCTTCAGAATATGAATCTTTGACTCTGCCTGCTTCTGAACTGAAAGCAGGAATTAGGAACTGGTCAGGGCACAGGTCATCTCTTTCCCTTCCTACTTCCCTGGTAGCCATTTGCTACCCCCATTTCTTCAACCTCCAGCTTTTGATGCTTCCAATTTTTTTTTTCTTTTGAGACAGGGTCTCACTCTATGACCAAGGCTAACCTGGAATTTAGAGCGATCCTCTGCCTCACTCTCCTGAGTGCTGGATTACAGGTGTGTGCCACCATATTCAGCCAATAAATACCCTGCTGTCTTAACTGCCATGACAAGCAGCCAGGGCTTCTTCGGATGCGAGGGAGGGGATGAGTGACACATGTCTTGAGACCCTGGGTCTCCCGAGACCCTGGGACTAAACTTACTCAGCTGCAGAGGCAACACCACAGCCCTTTTCAGTGGCTTTGCCGTTGTGCCTGGACAAGAAGGGAGGGGCTGGGGAGTTGCCAGGGTGTTCTCTTTCTCCTTTGGATCCAGCACCTCCTGGGCCAGCACCTTGGCCTCCAGTTCTTTTTGCTTCATCTTAAGCCTCTGTTGGAAAGGATCATGGGAAGATGGGATTCAGCTCCAGTCCCAAAGCAGTGGATTAGGAAGGTGAGCAGGCAGAGAGCTCTGCGGTTCAAGAGGATAGAGGTAGGACCAGTAGGAGAATCAACGAGACAGAGTTCAAAATAACTAAGGGCATTCGTATGATCAGAGGGCCACCTGAGACAGAATAAGTCTTCAAGCAAGGAGGTTTTTTTGTTTTGTTTTAAGACAATGTCTCACCATGTAGCTACGGCAGGCCTGGAACTTGGTATGTAGATCAGACCAACCTCAAACTCATGAAGAGAGCTGCCTGCTCTCTTGGTGTGTGGGTGTTCTGCCTGCATGTCTGTCTGTGCACTGTGTGTGCCTGGCACCCTTGTGGTTAGAAGACAGGGTTGGATCCCTTGGAACTGGAGTTACAGGTAGTCATGCATGCGGCCATGTGGGTGCTGGGAACTGAGCCAGTGTTCTCAGCTGCTAAGTCAGTCTCTAGCCCCGGGTGACATTTTTATTATTTATGAGTATGTACTTGTGTCTGTGTGTGACAAAAGACACCACAGAGGCGTAGGCCCTGAAAGTTCCAGGCAGTTGTGAGCTGTCTGAGGTGTCAGCAGTCCAACTCTGGTCCTCTTTGAGAACAGTATACGCTCTTAACCACTGAGCCAGTTCTCTAGCCCCAGGGAAGGTATTTTTAATTTGGATCCCCCACCCCTCTTATCTGATCTCAACTGTTTCTTAACCCAGGTTTGAACCCTAGCACCCACATGGCAGCTCATAACTGTCTTTTAACTCCAGACCCAGGGTATCCTGCACCCTCTTCTGGCCTACCATGGGCACTACACACATGTAGTTCACAGCCATACATGGTAGCATAAAACCCATATATATAAATCAATCTTATGAAAACTGGACTCTAGATCAGCATCTAAGTATCCTTCCCTGTCTGAAGATACTAGGAATACTTCTCAAAGCTGGTTGGACTATTAGGTCACCTTCCCCAACAATTACCTCAATCTCCAAGTCCTTTTCCTCCACTGTCTTAATGAGTACCATTCGCTCTCGCTTTGGGGTATTCAGTAGAGGTGTCCCTTGGCTCCCCTGGGAGCCCAGCAAACGATCCAAGCTCAGGAGGTTCTCCAACATGGCTGGGTCCATATTGCTTAGTTTCTGTAAGAGGCTGAGTAGAAAAAAGGTTACTCCCACCTACCTCCTCTCTCATCACCTCCAGTAGAGCAGGACTACCTTTGTCATGACTTAACTTGGTGTTGTCTGTTTGGGAACTCTCAACAGTTAACTAGCCTCTGAGTATAGTGTCTTTATCGGGTGAAGTAAACTCTCAGGGATGCCAGATTAGCAGATGAAAAGCAGTTAATAAGCACTGGATGCCACACATTAGGGACCTACCATACTGCCCTGTCTAGGAGGCACTTGCGTGTGATAAAGAAAAAGAGACAGAGAGCTGGGGAGATAACTCAGCAATTAAACTACTTGCCATGTAAGCAAGGGGTCTAGAGGTTGGAGAGCCCACAGTAAATGCCAAGTGGGTGTGATAGCCTGCCTATAATTCCAGCCTCAGAAGGCAGACACAGGACACACCCAAGCAAGCTGGCCACAACAGGGAGTTCTCAAGCCTTCCCACATACACATGCACACCACAAACACGTACACATGAAAAACAAGAGTAAGAGCTGAGGGCGTGGCCATTTGGAAGCAAGTTGGGGAAGCTCCATAGAAGAGGTCCTCATTAGGAGGTATAGACAGCTACTAGAGACAGGATGAGAAGCCCTTATCCAGTGGGCTGTCTACAGAAGAGTCTTGTCCCAGCAGTCTTGGCTATCCGAGCACAGTAACTTCTACCCATCCTTGTTCTGCCCGAGATCGTCACCCTCAAAGTGAAGATGCCATCTTTCCAATAATGCCCAGTTAGATGATCTGTGCTACACTCAACTAGCTCCTTCAAGACATAAATTATGTCCTGTTCTTTATGTACAAGCCTTAGAAGAGCAGCATCCGAAAATGCAGGGCAAACAGTAGAAATAATTTGTCTTCCTGAGTTTCTTTTTGTTTTTAGATACAGAGTTCCTCTGCATAGTCCTGGCTGTCCTGGAACTCAGTCTATAGCCCAGGCTGGCCTAGAACTCAAAGATCCGTCTGCCTCTGCCTCCCAAGTGCTGGGATTAAAGGCTTGGGATTAACCATCTGGTGCCATTCTTTTCTGTATTATCTACCTGGCTTTATAAACTTAGGTTCCCCTTCTCCTACAAGTGAATCCTCAAGGTCAGGGTCTGAGTTTGATATGCCCCATTTCTGAGCTTGCCCTTATCCAGAGTAACAGTTTGGCCCTTTGGTGAGTTTAGAACAGGTCTTAGAGTGAATGAATTCATTGGGGAAAAGGTACATAGCTGCTTTGCTCAAGGATTTGACAGGGTAAACCTCTTGTTAGCTTACAGCTATTACAGATTCTGCAGGGAAGGCCTGACTCTCACCTTAGTTTCTGGGAGGCAGAAGCTGGAGCTGCCATAGACTCAGGGCTCCCAGTTGACTCTTCTTCAGGGCCTTTGGCTTTCTTTGCCTCTGACGGGCCTAACAGTTCTTTCTGAGACAGCTTAACAGGTGCCAAGGCTGAGAAGATTGGAGGGATATAAAGGAGAATCAAAGTGGTCAGCCTCAGTGCTGGTGCTCAGTGGTTTGGGCAAATTCCCCATTGTCCTGGCCATTCCATTCTGTCTTCCCCAATCCTCACCATGAGGCTGCAGACTCTCATTGGTGAAAGGCCGGTTAATCACCTCCTTGGACCTAGCAGTGAAGTTCAACGCTGAGACTGTATCCTGGTAAAAACGTCTTTCAGGAGCAATGTTGGCAATAATGATGCTGTGAGCTGAGCCACCCAGAGAGTCCTGAGGGATAAGGAATGGAGTATAGTTCAGACTCCCAGCCTTCCTATTCCTTGACAACAGTTCCCACTACCCTAACCAGCAGGCCTAAGAGCCGCCTTCTCTAGTCCCTTTTGACCCAATGTGGGTCGACATGACCTGCAATAAGCGAGTGAGCTTGCTGTCCCGGTATGGTATACGAGGGAGGCCCTGGTTTAGTGCGTCCACCACTTTGCCCAGTACAAAGAGGGAGGTGTTGATGGCTCCACTCTCTTTGAGCCGAATGCCCTGGTTGCCTGTGCGACGGTTGTCCTCAGAACCAGCCAAATCAATAAGGTAGAGTTTTCCTTCCCGCTGGCGAAATGGAGCCAAACGTTCGCGCTGACCCACCTAGGGGAAGAGCAAGGGGCCCAGACTTAGCTTAGGCTTCAGGGGCTTCCCAGGTCCTTCTGTCCGCGGCCTTACCTTGACCAGGAGTACTGCATGACTACGTGAAGAGCGTTGGTTAAGCCGGGTGGCTCCTACCACACGATTTTTACTGGCTGGGAGAAAGTGCTGCTCAAAGTCAGAGAAGGTAGTGATGTGCTTCTCTGTGAGGCCGGGAATCAGGATGTTTCCTCGACAGTCTTCTCGGATCGCTAGGTCTCCTGATGCGGGATCCAAGAGGTCTAACACCTATTGGAGCAGTGACAGTAAGGCCACTTCTCCATGCAGAGGGTGCTTGCTTCATGGGGATTAGGAGTCTTCTCTCTGCTGGATCTGATACCCAACCCCATCTCTCCAGGTCTCATATTACACCTCCTTATACTAGAGCAGAGCTTCATGTTCTACAAGGCACTCTAATTTTGACACCTCACCTTTTCCTGGTAGATCTCTAAATAGGACATAGTGACAGAAAGGTCCCATGGCCGGCCCTCTGCACTTTCTTCCCTTGTAATCTGCAGGAGGTCCATGAGAGCTCTGGGAATCACTCCAGGTTGTTCTGGGCTGCCCAGCATGGTGTGTGTCTTCCCTAGGAAAAGAGCAGAGAAAGCTGTGAAGTTTCCTCTCAGTTCCCAGCTCTTTCTCATGTATAGTTCTCTTCTGGCTTGCTCACCTGCCCCAGTAGGCCCATAGGCAAGCACACTGGCATTCTGCCCTTCCAGCAAGTGCCTTAGGATGGGCTGTACGGAGCCCACATAGATGTCCTGCTGAGTGCTCTTCTCCCCATAGAAGGCATCAAACCTGTAGGCAAAAGAAAGGAGGGCATTAGTAGGGTGTTAGATTGGTACCCCAAACCTAGATGAGGCTGGCTTTTAAGGCTCTGTCCCGTTTCTTGAACAAAGACCTTGAAAGTGTCCCTGGAAAATCTACTTTATTCCAGTCACTGTACTGACATTAGGAAACAAAATGAACCTCACATAGCAATCTGGTAGGCCAGATACCCATATTTTGCAATGACTCAGGAGACAAAGATAAGAAGAACACACGAGAAAGAATAAATGATTCTGCTAGGAGAAAGAAGTGTTGCCAAGCAGAAGGACACAGCAACAGACCTGGTGTTTTGTGTAGTAATTTTCATTTTGGAGGGAAGCCTAAACTCAGGAAGTGAGTAAGGCAAAGGCTTCAGGAAGTCCCCAAGACTGACAGGTAAACGAGACGCCTCCCTCCCTAACCCTATAAAGCAGTAAGGGCTGCTGAGAGTCACTCTCAGCTTGGAAGAAGCAGAGGCCAGTTGAGCTGCTTGGAAAAGGCTCACCACCTGCTGGCTGTGCAGGGTTCTCCAGGTTCCTAGCTTTTGTGAGCTGTCAGCTATCCTGGGGTGGGCTTTGGTGATGCAATTGTCTGTGAGTCATTTGGGCTGCTATAGTAACTTACTTGCTATAACTTACATATTCCTGTGAGTAAACCCAATAAAACTTATTGGACCACCAAGTTGGATATTGGTGGTATCCTTACTTTGGTCTGTGGCTGGTTCCCACTCTGGGGTGAGTAGACATTTGTTTACATATCCGCAGTAATAGTGTCACACATGTGGTGTGAAAGGGTTTCCCAACATTTTTCTTGAGGTAACACTTCAACAGGGTAGGTAAAAGGCTGGTCTAGATTCAAACACAGCTTACTCACTGCACTGTGACTTAGAATTCAATGCATGCTGACAAGAGAAGACTGGAAAGGAATGGGAGCCAAACTATTAAGGACCTAGAACTAGAGCAACCTAACTTTCTATAAAAAAATAAATCAGATAACAAATATTTTAGGTTTTGTGACCATGTGGTTCCTTTCACAACCACTTAATTGTAAGGCTAGTCAAACAGCTACATTATGTAAATAAACGATAAAACTTTATTTATGGAAAAGTCTCTTGAGCTGGGCATGGCAGCACACACCCGTGATCCCAGCACTTAGGAGGGCAAGAGAATCAAGAGTACATGGCCAGCCTGTGTTTATACGAGCTTGTTTTAAAACCAACCAAACAAACAGACAAAAATAAAACAACCAAATGGAAGACGCCTAGTTGGACTTGACCTGCTGCTGGCTGTGGTTTGCCACCCTCAAGGCCAGACTAACAGGCCAAGTTTAAACTTTAAAACTGCTGTGGAATAATCCCTTTGTACACTGTGATTGGTTTAATAAACAAGCTGACTGGCCAATAGTTGAACAGAATAAGGTTAGGTGGGAGAGCCGAACTGAGAATGCTGGGAAGAAGGGTAGAGAGAGAGAGTCACCAGCCAGAAGGAGTCAGACATACAAAGTGGGATAGAGGTAAAAGCCACGAGCCTCAGGGTAGCACATAGACTAATAAAAATGGGTTAAATTGTAAGAGCTAGTTAGTAACAAGCCTGAGCTATCGGCTGAGCATTTGTAATTAATATTAAGCCTCTGAGTGATTATTTGAGAGTGGCTGCGGGACAGAAACTTCCGTCCACCAAAACCCCACAGAAATTTTAAGTAGTTGTCCTCTTGTGTGCCATTCCTAAATCTGCATAGTCTTCTTTGGATTGCCCACCACATCTGTTTCCCATCCTTTCCAAGTATTTTCTACAACCTAGCTGGGACTACACTGCTCCTTCCTCCCTTTATCCCAGTGTCCCCAAGACTGACATTCAGTTCAACCTCTAGCCTTTCTCTACAGTATTCACTATATACCATGAACATCTAAACAATCAAATGAAGGTTTGGGGAACAAAGCTTTGCCTAGCAAGGCATAGGATAGATCTCAGAAACCGGGAAAGTGATAAAGTGAGCAGGCCTAGATAGAGAAGTGGCTTGAAGCTTACTGATACTTGAGTGTCTCCTGGTATTTCCTCCAGTTGGCCACCTCAAGAGAGCAGCTGTCTATGCCACGTACACAGGGGGCTTCGTTCGCTCTTGTTGCTTCATCCATAAATGGCCGCAGTCGTACAGCCACCCTTACTCGAGCTGGAGGTGGGCGCCGACTAGGCCCTACCTTGCTTAGACAGCGACTAGCTCCTGGAAGAGACCAGCTTTAGGTGTTAAAATTTTGTAGAAGCACAGAGAAACAGGAACCAACTTTGCTGGGAGGATGCCTCTTACTTAAGGGGAAGCTAAACGTAAGGCAGACATAGGCAGGTGGGTTGTTTGCGGTTCAGACCTCCGCCCTTCATCTGACAAATACTACTCCCTGTGCTTACAAGGCACTTAGACATCCAGTTTTCCTTTGCTGCTTATGACAACTTGAAGGTAAGGAGAGAAAGCAGGTAAAAATGTGCAGTAGAAAACTAAGATGCAGCCCGGCGGTGGTGGTGCACGTCTTTAACCCTAACACTTGCACGTCTTTAACCCTAACACTCGGGAGGCAGAGGCAGGCAGACCTCTCTCTGAGTTCGAGGCCAGTCTGGTCTACAGAGCAAGTTCCAGGACAGTCAAGGCTACACAGAGAAAGCCTGCCTTGAAAAACAACCAACCAACCAACCAACCAACCAACCAGAAAACTAAGATGTAAAACTTTACTGGCTTGTGGAAAACATGGTCAAGAACCTGCTTTGCCTGTTTCCTAGGGGAGGCGAGACAAAAGTGCCATGGAAGTTCAGTGATCAGCATAAGGGGAGGGTGTGTGCGATGAGGGGCTGGCTCTTCAGATAGCTGGATTTCCATTCCAGCTCAAACCTGTAACCATGATTGGCTTGTAACCTTTGGCTAATGGCTTAACATCCATGTATCTTGGTTTTCTTGTCAATTAGCCTCTGCTCAAATTCCAACTCCCCTACTTACAACTAAATTAGGGATTTTTTTTTTTTTAATTACTGTGCCCCAGCTTTCTCACCTGTAAAATGGGAATAAATAAAAATACCTACTCACTAGGTGGTGGTGGCCCACACCTTTAATCTCAGCACTTGGGAGGCAGAGGCAGGCAGATCTCTGTGAGTTCCAGGCCAGCTTGGTCTACCAATCAAGTTCCAGGACAGCCAAGGCTAAACAGAGAAACCCTGTCTCAAAAAACAAAAACAAACACACACACACACACACACACACACACACACACACACACACACACACAAACCTACTCATTGGCATTGTTAGAATAATGAAAGAAATGCACATAAAAGTGATTCTCTCCTGGTACTTGATTTAAGGAGAAATCCTGATTTACTTATTTATTTGGTGGTTGTTTTGTTTTGAATTAGTTTATCTTATGAGTATTCTGCCTGCCTGGCTGTATATGCATGACATGTGTGCCAACAGATGGTTATAAGCCACCATGTCCACATGAAAGCTGGGAACTGAACCCAGGTCCTCTGTAAGAACAGCAAGTGGGGCTGGAGAGTTGACTCAGCAGTCAAGGGCACTTACTGGTCTTGCAGAGGACTCTGGGTTCTATTCCTAGCACCTATGTGTCTGCTCACAGCTGTCTATAACTTCAGTCCCAAGGGAATTTGATGCCCTCTCTGACCCCCACAAATACCATGGTGTACATACATACATGCAGGTAAACACACTCATGCACATAAAAATAACAAAATAAATCTAAAAACAGCCAAGTGGTAGAGGCAGCAGCGCACGCCTTTAATCCCAGTACTTGGGAGGCAGAGGCAGGCAGACCTGTGTTTGGGGCCAGTCCGGTCTACAGAGCAAGTTCCAGGACAGCCTGGGCTATACAGAGAAACCCTGTCTAGAAAAACATAAATAAATAAATAAATCTAAAAGAAAAAAATGTAAGAACAGTAAATGCTCTTAACCCCAAAGCCATCTCTCCAGGCCCTTGTTTTTGAGATAAGGACTCACTATGTAGTCCAGGTAGCTCAGAATTCAAATGTTGGAATTACAAGCATATGTTACTAGATCCAGTCTAAGTACTTTGTTTTATATCCACCCCCTACTTCCCACTTAAAGGCATAGTATAAAGGATTTAGGCCAGGGATTCTCAACCTGTGGGCCTTGACCCTTTTTGTGGTTGAAGGACCCTTTCACAGAGGTCTCCTAAGACTATCAGAAAGAAAACACAGATACTTACATGATTCATAACAGTAGCAAAATTACAGTTATAAAGTAGCACCGAAAATAATTTTATGGTTGGGGGTCACTACAACATGAGGAACTGATTTAAAGGGTCCCAGCATTAGGAAGTCTGAGAACTACTAGTTTAGGCAATTTGCCCCTCCTTTAACAGCTTGTTGGTGACAAAGCTTTAAATGAGGTCTAATTCTGAAGTCCATACATGAATTAGCAGACCCTCTTCTGAGTATACTATGACATTTGGAATCAAAGACAAATTCTGCTTGGTAGCTATCTAACCCTGATAGTCACTTAGCCACTCCAAACTTCATTTCTCTCTACAAAAATAATAACAGTATTTATTACAGAAGATCCATTCAGACTAAATATGCATACAAAGTGTTCAGCATAGTGCCCTGCAAGCTTCAATGTTAGTTGTTGCTTTTATGATTATTATTCTCTTTTTTTTTTTTTTTTTTTTTTTTTTTTTTGGTTTTTCAAGACAGAGTTTCTCTGTGTAGCTTTGCGCCTTTCCTGGGACTCACTTGGTAGCCCAGGCTGGCCTCAAACTCACAGAGATCTGCCTGCCTCTGCCTCCCAAGTGCTGGGATTAAAGGCGTGCGCCACCACCGCCCGGCCTATTATTCTCTTTCTTAACACACTTTAATCTCAACAACTAGTCGGCAGAATCTTAAGGGACCTTTATACTGCTAGATCCAGCAGGCACGCTCAGTCTCGGTCTGAATCTCAAATTCAACCCTCTTATGAGACATGCTTTTCCCTTGGTTTCTATGCCATCCCTTTCCCTGATTGTTTTACTAGTTTTCTGATCTTCCTTAGTTTAACAGTGTTAAATGTTCTATGTTCTACACTCTGTCAACTTCTGTACCACTAGCATTTTGAGTTGTCCAATTCTTTGTTGTGGGGCTGTCACATTACAGACTGTTTAACATAAACCCACTAGATCCCAGAAGCATTCTCCTTCTTCATCTCCAAGTTGTAACAAGCAAAACAGGTCTCTCCAGACACTTGCACATGTTCACTGGGTCCAAATGTCATCCCTGGACCAGATAGTGTTGATTCACTGTACAGGCACAGGCACCTACTCTGTTGGCACCAATGATCTTTTTCTCCTCTTTTTAAATGATCATCTTCAAGCCGATGACGCCTCTGACCTTCACATCAGATAGCATCTTCCATCATAGACCCTCCTTCCAAGCTACCGTCTACCTTCTCTTGGATGGTTCAGAGGTACCTCAAATTCCACCTGCACTAAACTGACCCTTACTCCACTCTCTGCAACAGTTTTCTCACTTTGCTTTCTAACATCCACAAATAGCTCAGACCCCCAAATAGGAATTTTTAAGTGTCTTCTTTCTTCCACATAATCATCAATACCTATCAGTTCCTAATTTAAAATTTATTTAATATTATGTATGTCTGCATACCACTATGCTGGCTAGTTTTATGTCAACTTGACATAAGCCAGAGTTATCTGAAAGGATACCTCAACTGAGAAAAGTGCCACCATAAGATCCACTTGTAGAGCACTTTCTTAGTCAGTGATTGATGGGGGAGGGCCCAGCTCATTGTTGATGGTGCCATCTCTGGACTGGTAACTGGGGTCTATAAGAAAGCAGGCTGAGCAAACCATGAGCAGCCAGTAAGCAGCACTCCTCCATGGCCTTGGCATCAGCTCCTGCTTCCAGGTTGCAGCCCTGCTTGAGTTCCTGCCCTGAATTCTTTCAGTGATGGATTGATTTCAATGTGGAAATGTAAGCCAAATAAACCCTTTCTCCCTCAACTTGCTTTTGGTCATGGTGTTTCATCACAGCAATGCTAACTCAAACTAAGACAACCCATATGTGCTTGGTGCCTGTGTAAGCCAGAAGAGGATATCGGATCTTCTGAAACTGGAGTTACAGATGGTTGTGAGCTACCAAGTGGGTGCTGGGAACCCAATCAGGATCCTCTGAAGAGCATCCAGTTTCCTTAGCCATTGAGCCATCTCTCTAGCCTCAGTTCTATCTTTTAAAAAACTTATTTTTTTTTTTTTTTGACAAAGGCTGCCTTGAGCTCCAATCCTCCTGCCTTGGCCTCCTGATGTTAGGATTACACCAGTGGCGGGCTTTAACTCTTCTTTGTGTGTGCAGACCCACACGTATCTGTGTGAATGCATGTGGGCATGGAGGCCAAAGATCAAACTCTGGTGTTCCTCAAGATGGGATGAAATTCGGGTCCTATGACAAGTACTTTACCAGACTACGCTATCTTCCCAGCCCACTCCTCTCTTTTGTGAAGAGAAAAATGAATCAAGAACATTTTGACCTTCTTTGTCTTAACACTTGTTCTTTTCAAGGTTGAGACAAACCCTGCCCAAACTTTGAAACCTATTTTAATCACCATTTTCATATTTCCTTATCTGTTTATGTGTTTGAGTGCTTTGCTTGCTTGTGTGTATGTGCCCCACGTGCATGCCTGATGCTCTCGAATCCCCTGGAATTGGAGTTACAGAGTTGTGAGCTGGGAACTGAAACCAGCTCCTCTGGAAGAGCAACAAGTCCAGCCCTAACTATCATTCTCTTCTCTTTTCCTTTCTTTTTGTTGTTGGTTTTTCAAGACAAGGTTTCCTCTGTGTAGCCCTGTCTGTCCTGGAACTCACTTTGTAGACCAGGCTGTCCTCAAACTCAGAGATCTGACTGCCTCTGCCTCCTGAGTGATGGGATTAAAGATGTGGGCCACCACTGCCCCATGTAACTATCATTTTCTTAATAAAGCCTTCTCAAAATACCCAAGGGTTTGTTTCAGAGTCTATACTACAAGCTTATGCCTACCTAGCATTGCCTTCATCATATTACATTATTTTATGAGACTGCTTGAAAACAATTGTAACCTCCTCTAGGAAAGGGGCAATATTCAAACACTTCAGTGTTTACTGTATACCAGACACAATGGGTCTCAGCCTGTATTTGGCATAATCGTCTAGGGAAGTGGCATTACAATTTAATTAACTGAGTGTGAATTTAGACGCCCCAATATTTGCTAGTTGTGTTACCTTGAACTGAACAAGCTACTTAGCTCATTTATGCCTGTTTCCTCTTGTCTAAGTACAGGGGGCTGGTGAACCTTAGAGGTTAAGAGTGCCTACTATTCTTCCTGAGGACCTGAGTGTGGTTCTCAGCACCCACACCAGGCTCACAACCATCAGTAACTCCAGCTCCAGAGGATCCAACTTCCTCTTCTGGTCTCTGCGGGCATCCACACATAGGTGGCGCACACAGATAAAAATAAACTTTTTTTCTTAAAAACAGAACATTAACAGTAATCATCTCAGCTCTCAGTACAAACATTAAATGATTGATTATAAAATGCTTGCAGCTGTGCCTGGGGCGAGGCGTTCTCCCCAAAGGCCGAACAAAACAGTAGTTACAAGCCACAGTTCGGTGAGGCATATGCAAATCCTCCTAGAAAAGACTCTGGAACTCCTGACAGCCTTTCCAACACGCAAACAGCATCCCAATAGCCATCCCACGGCTAGAGGGAAAGAAAACTGTCTTTGATTTCTCTTTTTGCCAGAATTCGCACCGCCGCCGAGGCCAGCTCCCTGAGATCTCTGGGCACCCAGACGCCGCGTCTCTTCACTACTCAGTGCTCACAGACCGGGTGGCTGCTCGGCTTCACAGACGAAACAAACCGAAGCGCACAAAGAAGTGCGCAGGCTCTAGCCGGGCACCAGACCCCGAGCAGTGGGTCTCAAGCCGGTTTATGCCGCCGAAGGCCGCGAGCAGAGAGCGCAGGGGCTTGCGGCGCCCACTCCCCGCCCTCCCGCCCCGCGCCACCTGGATTCTCCGGAACAACCGCTACCCAGTAAGTTCCACACAGCGATGCCTCGCCCTCCCGACCCCCGTACCTGAAGTGGCCGCCGCCATCTCCCGTCGCCTCGGCCTAGCCTTAGCCTCGATGTTCATCCTCCCTTCTCCGGGACCCGCTTCTCTCTTTTGAATTGCCCGGGTCCCGCCCCTCTCTCAGATTCGACCAATCACCGCTTCTTACCGCCGGACGCCTCCGTTCTAACACGCTATAATCCCGCCTTCCTGGGCTCACTTCCGGTCCCGAAAGCGACGCTTCTCAGGGATAGGCCCTGACGTCTGTCACTAAGTGGTGAGTTCCGGAGGGTGCTGCACCTTCAGGATTTTGACTTTCCAAGGCAAAGTGCTGGCTTTTCCTCCTCAGCTATGAGTTTGAAAGCCTTTGATTGATTCTATCTTTACGTTCCCAGCGCTGAATACACTTTTTGCCATTTGGAGCGGACATGATCTCTGTAGCCCGGGCTGTCCTGGAGTGACAGCGCAAAGGTTCCTCTGTGCTAACCTGAAATTGACACGCACACCCCCTTTCTACTGTGGGAAAGTACCCACCCCTGTTCTAGAAATTTGGGCTTGAAATGCCTCAGCCAACTGCATGTTTTCGGCTTCCGTTAAACTACTTGTCTCACTTCTCCCTGCAACTACCAACCGGGATGTAGCCTTTAAAGACTCCCTGAAAAATGCATTTGAGGCTGCTCTGTGAGCAGTGCCTCTCCAGGTATTCGCCGGCAGCTTCATACATATTCTCAATTCGGACTTTGGTCATGCTGGGTGGTCTTTAGGTCTCTATCCCGCAATACTGGAACTCACTGGGTAGACCAGGCTGGCCTCGAACTTACAGAAATCCAGCAGAAAGCAGAGATCTCCCTGCCTCTCTGCTCGATTAAATGGCACCAGCATGCCCTTCTGTTTCTGTTTTTGTTTTTCAAGAAAAGGTTTCTCAGCTGGATCTCTTGAGTTCAAGGCCTGGTCTGGTCTACAAAGTGAGTTCCAAGACAGCCAGGCTTACACAGAGAAACCCTGTCTTCTCACACCCCCCTCCACCCACCCCACCCCCCCAAAAAAGGAAGGGGAGGAGGAGGAGAAGAAAAGAAGAGGGAGGAGGAGGAAGAAAGAGAACGAAAGAAAGAGAAAGAAAAGGGTCTCTCTGTGTAGCCCTGGCTGTCCTGAAACTTACTCTGTAGACAAGGTTGGCCTCCGACTCAGAGTTCTGCCTGTCTCTGCCTCCCCAGTGCTGGAATTAATGGCGTGTACCACTACTGCCTAGCCAGGGGTTAGAAGCTCAGCAGTAGTATTTCACTAATCCTATCACAAAGGCAGGCAGATCTCTGTGAGTTTGAGACCAACCTGGTCTATAGAGCGTGTTCCAGGACAGCCAAGGATACACAGAGAAACCTTGTCTCAAAAAACAAACAAACAAACAAAAACAAAAAACTAAAGTTTAGAGATTATGTTCCATCTGTCAAAGGGTATTACAATTTAAAGTTTTGGTTATTTTTTATTTTGTGAGACAAAGTGTCTTTATGTAGCCCTGCCTGTCCCAGAACTCAACTATGGAGACTAGGCTGGACTCTAACTCACAGAGACTGGGCTACCTCTGCCTCCCTAGTGCTGGGATTAAAGACAGCAATCAAAGTTGTGTGCCACCATGCCCAGCTCGATTTAAAGGTATTGATTGGCATTGTTTACAGTTCTGGAATGGAAGCACATTCCACACAATAAAGAACTGATTGGTTATGGTCTAGTGACTTTAGATTAACTTCATTACCGTGGCAATGGAAACTGGACTGTTCCAAATTTTGGATATTACTTTTTCTGAATTCTTGGACAGAAACTTTAAATTCCATGATGTAAAAACTTTCCATCACTCTGAATTTTGTTGTTGTTGCTGTTGTTTGTTTGTTTTATTTTATGTTTTTGTTTTTTGAGACAGGATCTGTCTATGGCCCAGGCTGTCCTGGAACTCACTGTATAGACCAGGCTGGACTTGAACTCACAGAGATCCTCCTGCCACTGCCTCTCTAGTGCTGGGATTAACACCCAGCTATCATACACATTATTAAAAATGTAAAAATATTTCTAAAAACAATTTTTCTCCCGAATCTTTAGCTCCTTCCTCTATTTTCCTGCTTCATCATGCTCATATCTCTATTGTCCTATTAACTGATGTTTTTTTTTTTTTCTTTCTCAATACTCAATCTGATTTTTGGTTTGTTGTTGTTGGTGGTTTTTGTTATTTTGAGACAGGGTTTCTCAGACAGGTAACAGCCCTGACCATTCTGGAACTCATTCTGTAGACCAGGCTGGCCTTGAACTCACAGAGATCCACCTGCCTCTGCCTCCTGAGTGCTGGCACTAAAGGTGTGCTCCACCACCACCAAGCACTCAGCAAGATTTTTACTGAAAGCAAAGCATACACACACACACACACAGCAAAACAACAAAGAGACAGGCTCCCCAGATTGGGGGGACCCAGAGCTGGTGTCCCCAAGAACTGACTTTTTGTCTGGCATTCTGGACTCAAACATCTGATGCAAATGTTTCCGCATTTCCCACTCATTCCTAAACCAACTCCAGCTTAGCTTCAGCTTTTCCCAAATCCCAGGAACTTTGTCTAAATTAATGACCTTCTGGTTGCTAAGGATGGAGAACACTTCTTTTTTGGACTTCTTGGGATTAGTCACCCCTTTAGATGTCTTTTCCTATTTGGTGCATCATTCCTCGTGCCCATTACTTCCTAAACCCCTCCATTCTCTTCTTTTTTTTTTTTTTTTTGCGCGCGCGCGCGGTAGCAACGTTTTATTGGGGTGGGGGATCAGTCCTTCTTGGCCGCGGCCTTCCTCATGGCGGCCAGCACGTTGCTCAGCTCCTCCCGCTTCCTCTTGGCGCGGATGTGCGTGCCCACCCTCTTCTTGATGAACTTGAGCGCGCGCTTGTCCTTGGACACCTTGAGCAGCTCCACGGCACGCCGCTCGTAGGGCGCGAAGCCGCACACCTCCCGGATCATGTCCCGCACGAACTTGGTGTGCTTGGTGAGGCGCCCGCGGCGCCGGCTGTGTCTCGGCTTGCTGACATTCTTCGTCACCTTGTGGCCCTTGTTGAGGCCCATGGCCATGGGGTAGCGCAGGGCCATGGCTGCTGCTCTCTGGTGGCGGCCGCGACAGGAAGCTCCATTCTCTTCTTACTCGTACCAAACAACAAGTGTCGGTATTCTCAATCTTTCTTCATTTAACATACACATAGTTTTCTATCACTGGAAATTCATTATTTATACGCTAATAATTCATTAATCTATCATAGCTTTAATCCTAAATCCGGTCATTTGTAACAATGTGCATGAACCTGGAGTACATTATGCTAAGTGAAATAAGCCAGCCTCCCCCCCCAAAAAGGACAGAAAGTACATCATTACACTTACATATGGAATCTAAAAATGTCGAACTCATGGGAGTAGAAAATAGATGATTCTGAGAGGCTAAATGAGAGGGTGGCTGAGGAGAGGACAGATGCTGATCCAAGTGTACAAAGCCTCTCCTACTAGGCAGGAGGAAATGAGAACTCTACTGCACAGAACAGTTTTGGTAATAATAGTGCATCATGTGCTCCTGAACTGCTAAAGGAATAGTTGTGTTTGTTTTGGAGATACAGCCTTGCCTTGTGCTGATGGACGGACTGGCACTCACTGTGTAGACCCGACCAGCATCAAAACTGAGGCAGTCCCATCAACCCTCCCCCAAAACATTTGCGCTATAGCTATGGACCACTAGGCTCAACTTTTTTTTTTTTTTTTTTTTTGCTTTTCAAGACAGGTTTTCTCTGTGTAGCCCTGGCTGTCCTGGAACTTGCTCTGTAGACTAGGCTAGACTCAAAGAGATCTACCGGCCTCTGCCTTGTGAGTGCTGGAATCAAAGGTGTGCACCACCACCACCTGGCTTTTTTGCTGTTGTTGTTCAGGGTCTCACATAGTATCCCAGCCTGGATTGGATCTTACTAGGTAGGCCAGACTAGCCTCACACTTTAAGCAACCCTCCTGCCTTAGCCTCTCAACGCTAGGATTACAGGTATGAGCCATCACACCCAGCAAAAGAATAGATTGTAGGTGTTTTTGCCACACAAAATAGTATGTAAGCATAGATTTGCTTTCTTAATCATTCCATATTGTAAGCATATATCAAAGCATTATGTTGTACTGCATATACCATTTGTATCTCTCAATATTAAAAATGCCTTTTGGGGGGTGCTTTTTTGTTTGTTTGTTTACTTCAAGACAGGGTCTCACTATGTAGCTCTGGCTGTCCTAGAACTCTTTATGAAGATGATGGTGGCCTCAGACTCACAGAGATATCTGCCTGTTTCTGCCTCCTGAGTGCTGGGATTAAAGGTTTGTGCCACTATACTCATAATTTAAAAAACAAAACAAAACAAGGTTTCATGCAGTCTAGGCTGGCTTTGAACTCTGTGTAGCTGAGGATAACTCTTGATGCACTTCTCAAGTTCCCAAGTCCTGGGATTATAGGCGTATACTACCACAGCTGGTTGAACTTGCTTTATTATCTACAAAATACAAAAGCTAATTTTCAAGGGATATTTTGGTGTTGCAAGATTATTTAAAGATTATCAGGTAAGCCATTTTACTTATCAAATAGTTTTATAATGTCATTTAAGTCATCATTTTTAAAAAATGTATTTCATTTTTATTTATGTGTATGTACCTCTGTGTGGATGCATCACATGAATGCAGGTGTCTGCAGAGGCCAGAAGAAGGTATCAGATACCATAGAGCTGGAGTTACAAGGGTTTGGGAACCTCCCGATACAGGTGCTGAGATCTGAACCAGATCTGGAAGAGCAGTACATGCTTTCAACTACTGAGCCATTCCTCTATCTCCCAAGTCATCTTTTTAACAATCACATAATCAGTTATTAAAAGCTATATGATACTGTCAGTACTGTACGCAGTAACTCCTGAGCTGTATTAATAAAGATGTTGTTTATAGGATAAAGGTTATTTATTTTATTATTATTATCTTGGGGGTCATGTCAGGACAGTGTTTCTCTGTGTAGCCCTAGCTATCCTGAAACTAGCTCTGCAGACTAGGCTGGCCTTGAGCTCACAGAGATCCACCTGCCTCTGCCTCCCAAGTGCTGGGATTAAAGGTGTACACTACCATGCCAAGCTTGCTTATTTACACCTGAGAGATAATGACGATAACTCCTGTTAAACGCCTAAGAAATACCTGCTAAACCCTAAGTGGTGTCAAAACGCCTTTAGTCCCAGCACTCAGGAGGCAGAGGCAGGTGGATCTCTGTGAGCTCAAGGCCAGCCTGGGCTACAGAATGAGTTCTAGGCCAGCCAGGGCTACACAGAGAAACCTTGTCTCAAAAAACCAAAAAGAAAAATATCTGCTCTACCATATGACTTTGGAATGTTGGAATGACAGCCGCAACTTAAGAATAATTTCTTTCTTTCTTTCTTTCTTTCTTTCTTTCTTTCTTTCTTTCTTTCTGTCTTTCTTTTTTTGAGATAGGGTTTCTCTGTGTAGTTTTGGTGTCTGTCCTGGATTTCACTCTGTAGCCCAGGCTGGCCTTGAACTCACAGAGATCCGCCTAGCTCTGCCTCCTAAGTGCTGGGATTAAAGGTGTGTGCCACTGCCACTCAGCAAATAACTTCATTTCTAAGATTCAGCATTATATAATTTTCATCACAAATTTAAGAGTTTTATAACAGAAATAACAATACTATCTATAATAAAATGTCTTCTTAAATGATTCTCGGTATAATTGGCAAGAAAATCCATTGTTTTAGTCTCCTTTCTGTTGTAGTGATAGAACATTCTGACTTGAAGTGATTTAGGGGAAGAAAGGGTGTAGGGAAAAAGGGCTGGCAAAAGAAACCCACCCTGGCCCTGAAACCAGAGCCAGTGAAAGAAACCTACCCTGGCCCTGAAACCAGAGTCAGTGAAAGAAATACACTCTGGCCCTAAAACTAGAACCAAAAGGCTATAAAGGGCCAGTGAAAGAAACACACTTTGGCCCTGAAACCAGAGCCAAGTCTGTTCTCCACCAACTGAGCACAAAACTAACCAACCCTTGAGCAGAAAAACCAACCAATCCCTGAGCAGGAAACTCACCAATCCTTGAGCACAGAATCTAGTCAATCTGAGCTTGTCCAAGCTCCAGGGAATTGAAATTAGACCAATTCCCACCCTGAAAATCTTCTCCCTGGAAAAACTCTGCCCATAAGAAGTCCTATAGAGGGGGCTGAAGAGCTGGCTCAGAGGTTAAGAGCACTGGCTGCTCTTCCAGAGGTCCTGAGTTCAATTCCCAGTCAGCCACATGGGTGGCTCACAACCATCTGTAATGAGATCTGGTGCCCTCTTCTGGGCATACATTCAAGCAGAACACTGTATACACAATAAATAAATAAATCTTAAAAAAAAAACAAAAAGTCCTATATAAGCCCTGTTCAGTTTGCTGCTGCCTTTTTCCACCCTGGCTGAGACAGTTACTTTCCTGGATTCTTCACTCCCAATAAATCTCTTGAATGAGGTTTGGATGACGACCTTTTGCCCAGGATAGAGCCTGGCTGGAGAGGAGCAAGGCTGTAACACTTTTGCTGGGGAAACCTTCCCTAGCAGAGCAGAGTGGTTACCCTCGGGGGAACCTGAGTAGAACTTTAACAACTTCACTGGGGAAACCCTCCCCTGCCAGGGCGGAGTGTTTGCATTGGGGAAACCTTTCCCTGGAGCAGGGCTGTAAGCCGCTAGGCTTAGAGTGACTTGTGGTATTCCTTGGCTCCCGACGGCCAGGATCCCTCTCCATCCCAGCTGCAATGCTTTTTTTTTTTTTTCCATCTCCACACTTCCAGCTCCTAGTCCTTCCTAGAGGGAAGTCAAGGCAGGAACTCAAGACAGGTCCTTAAGCCCAAGGAACTCACTCAGCCAAAGAAGCACAGCAGGAACCATGGAGAATGCTTCTTGGTAGCTGGCTCACTCAGGCTCATGTTTAGCCAGTGTTCCAATATAGCATGGGAACACTTGCCAAGGGAATGGTGCTGCCCATAGTGGACTGGGAGCTTCCTTTACCAATTAACAATCCAGGAACCACCCCCACAGACATGCTGCAGGCTTATTTGATCTAGGAATTTCTTCAATGGAGGTTTTCCTTTCAGATTGCTGCGAGATGCAGAAACATGAAGTAGGAATTCAGCTGGCTATGACAAAGCTATACCTGGAAGAAGCCAAGGGCCTTCCAGAGGTAAAGCCAAGACTTAAGGAATCTTGGTGATACTGGCTTTTTAATACCAGCCATTTCCTGCTATGAATTTCTCGTATGCTATTGTAGCTTTTCCATTCCTAGAACAGTATATTTGATCATTCATTGGTCACAATTTCCCCTATACAATTAAAGTATTTGGATATACATCTCCCAACTGTGCTAAAAGCAGTCACACAGCCAGACTCCTAATTTCAGGCCTTTCTGTAATTATCATCATTAACAACATCTAGCCAGAACCTTCTCTGGATGAAAGTCTCTTATCTGAGATACTTTCCAGACTTTCTAAGAACTGACTGCAGACAGATAAGCATCCAGACTATCTTTTAGTCAAGGCCTGGTGGATGTGCTAATTAAACTTAACCCTCCTCTCCTCCAAATGCTACCTTTAGCTCTAGATCTCTTAACTCAGGACTAAAGGGCTTTTATATACCAGGTGCATCAAGCTGTGACACAAGTTGCCTAGCTACCAAGCACAATTTCCTCTCCCTGCCAGAAAATGGCAGCAGCGGAGAGAAGCTAAGAGATACAGCTGCAAAGGAATAAAGGCAGTTTTATTTTCAGCAATGATTTAGTCACTTGTAGACTCTTAACATTTCAGCTAACCACTTCTAAGAATATAGTTTGAGCACATAATTTCCCTTCTTTAGATTTAGCCCTCAGTTGATTCTATTCCCCATTAGTCACTTGCCTTTTGGGTTGTAAATGACAGCTGACAATTGCCGCTCTTTGTCTGGACCTCATCACCCTCTCTGCTCGACCCCGACTGAAGCCTGTATGACCTTGCCTTGGCCAGAGAATTGATGCTTGGTATGAGTACATAACTGAAAAACCTCAGAGACTAGGGAGGATTCGAAGAACAAGATGGAAGATGGGGAAGAACAAGATGAGGAAGAACTAGATGGGGAAGAAACTAGATGGCAGAATTGTGATAGAACTTGAAAGAACTGCAGAAAAATATAGAGAGAAATCAGGCAAGAAAGGGGCTGAGTAAGAGAGCAGAACAGAAGCTGTGTAGAGAAAGAACTGACCCTGAAGAATAAAGCGTATGGACTAAAGAATTTCATGTACATAGATTCATTTGATGTCGTCTAAGATTAGGTTATCAGCTGGTTGTAGATTCTCCCATAGACCCTGGGAAAAGGCTATCAAGGGGCTGGACCCCCGCAGTCCTTGTTTTCAGAAGACTCTAGGCTATGTCAAATTGACAAAGCTAAATAGAACATCTGTGTTTACCTGGATTTTAATATTTAAATCTTCAACAAGAGACTTTGCTCTATTTCAGAATTAGCACTTGAACAAACATTGATGATAGGATGTGAGGGTGACCTGACTGTGACATTTGTCACCCTATGGATTCAGTTAATCCGGCTGGCTAAGTGGGTGCCCCTTTCCTCCGTCACTGCTCCTTATGTGTTCCTGCATGCTTGGTCAAAGAGAAAGACCTTCCTGAACAGAGGAGAACCAGCCTTCAGTTAAGGGTTTAGAGAATAGCTGTGTTCTCCTGCTAGAGTTACAAACAACTCTCAAATATTGATAGTAACAACACACCATCAAAATACATACATGGCAGCTATGTAATTTATGTGTCTCATGAATTCAATAAATACATTTCTCAAGTTAATATAATGAACCACCTCTAACCTGTAATACCAATATTAAACAATTCTTCAAGTTTACCACGTAGTACCAACAAACACCAAAAAGCCCACTGTACCATGTGGGAAGGCTGTTGAAGGAGGCATCATGGGAAAATGTAGAGTTCCTTCACACTGGTGTGTTTTCACTAAGCGATCAGATCCCCACTCTGCAGCATCACACATCTTCTAAGTGTGTCAAAGGAACAGCATATAGCTGTGACAAAGGAGACAAGAAATGAGGTTTCCTTTGGTACTGGCAATAAGCCCCTAATATATTTTAAGTTCCACAATAAGAGGCTTGGTGACCACTGGTGCACTGAACTCAAACACTAAACCCAATATTTATAAATTAATAATCCAACTTGTTTTTCTGTTTTTATTATACAGTTGCCTAAATCCTTAAATTGTTCTGCAGGAATTTTTCCAATATCAACACTTACTGGACTTCATGGCAAAACCCAGTGAGTTAATCACACTTAAGCCTGTTGCCTAGCAGTTCTACCACAGCCAGTGTGTTAGGTACTGTTCTATTGCTGTGAAGAGACACCCTGACCAAGAAAACTATAATTTTAAAAAAGCATTTAATTGGGGCTTGTTGTGTAATAATCTCTTTGTACACTGTGAAGATGTGTCACTCTGATTGGTTTAATAAAAAGCTGAATGGTCAATAGCTAGGCAGGATTTCAAGGCACAGTGGATACTAGGAAGAAGAAGTCGCCAGCTAAATGCGGAGGAAGCAAGAGATGCAGGAGGAGAGGTAAAAGCCATCAATCATGTGTAGTGAATGAATCACGTAAATGAATAGAAATGGGTTAATTAATTTAAGTATAAGAGCTAGTGGAACAAGCCTAAGCTATAAGCCAAGCTTTCATGATTAATAATATGTCTCCATGGGCTGGAGAGATAGCTCAGAGGTTAAGAGCACTGGCTGCTCTTCCAGAGGTCCTGAGTTCAATTACCAGCAACCACATGGTGGCTCACAACCACCTATAATGAGATCTGGTGCCCTCTTATGGCATGCAGGCATACATGCAGGCAAAATACTATATACATAATAAATAAATAAATTTCATATATCCACATAAAACCCGGGGGAGCTTAAAAAAAAAAAAAGAAAGAAAAGGAAAGCTCAGAACACAGATGCAAGCCAGGCACTAAGCTGAGCCTTACAGAAGCTGACACAGCAGTTTAAGATTTGTCTGACACAATCCAAGAACTCTGCAAATGCTTAGTAAAGACAGATCTGGACAGGAAAAAAATCTCTAAACAGGTTACAGTGTATTTAAAAATGTACATAGGCTTAAGAAAGAAAAGAAAATGGGTATAGACAGTAATAGAAAAAGTCAATAATTTATAAATAATAAGAAAAGAATAAGCAATGTAGAGATGTAGTCTGGATCCTGTATGGTGTTGTATTGACTTTAAATTTTTTGATTGCTGATGAGCAAACAATAGCTTCTGAGAGACACTGGATTATAAAAACTACTAAATTAAAACAACCTATATATTTTATAAATGTCTTAACTTTAAAATGGAAGTCAAAAAATATGTTATGTTGGGGAAGAGGTTGTGCTTTTGTGTGGAGTCATTCAAGGTTCATAGAGATCAGATTTGAGCAGGGGAGATCTGAAAATCCTGGTTACAGACATAAAAAAAAAACAACCTAGAAAAACTACAAGACAGGTGTCATATATTTTACCTCTTCAAACATAAAACAAAAAATGATCTTTGGCTGGCTTGTGTACAACGCACAGTCCATACTTGTAATAATGCAGATCTGTGTGTTACCTTAGGAAATTTAAGTGTTTTCAGAGCAAAGGGACCAGACACCAATGAAAATGGGTGGCCCAGGTGATCTAGCCTCTCAGAGTGCTTCTGTTGCAGTTTCCTCAGAGTTCTGCATCCAGAACAGCTTCAAGGCTGCTGGCTGAGATGGTCCAGCCTCACAGACTATTCCACCTGGGATTTGACCATTATTTTAATTTTCTCAGCATCTCCCAAAGATGCCAGTGCCCCCAGGCAACAGGAAGCAGTCTAGAGAACACAATACCCACATTCTCAAGAGGTGGGGGGTGGTGGTTTTGGGTCATTCGATGGGTTATGGATGTTTGTCATCATTTAGGTGGGTTGGTTACAAGCTGTTATTGGTCATGGTCAGGAAGAAAGCTAAACAAAGGAGATTAGATTCAGGGATCTCATTATGAAAAGAAAAAGAGGGGATATAAAAAAGATAGGATAAAAGGGTAGGTTTTTGAATCTACTTTTAAACTAAAAAAGCAACTACTAGTCTTAAATATTTTCATTGGTATGGATTTTTGTATATTGATACAAATTTAAGGTTATTTTTATTAGAACATACTGTACATACATTTCTACTCTTTTTTAAGGTATTGTACCCATGCAGCTCATTTAACAATGTAACATAAACTTCTAGTCCTTGAAAGTTATTATTACAAACTATTTAAGATAATAAAGATTTGCAGGTTAGTAGTTAGCCACGTATAACAATTAAACTTGAGCTGGGCGGTGGTGGTGGTGCATGCCTTTAATCCCAGCACTCGAGAGGTGGATCTCTGTGAGTTCAAGGCCAGCCTGGTCTACAAAGCAAGATCCAGGACAGGCACCAAAACTACACAGAGAAACCATGTCTGAAAAAAAAAAATTAAACTTGTAGTCATGTTAGGTATGTTTTCAAGGTCAAACAGATATATATTTTAGATAGACAGGTAGTCTTCAAACACTTCAGAGATCTACAGAAATATGGCATTTAAGATGTTTTAATAACATAAGGCTTTTCATGACAGTGAGACATGTCTACTGCTGGCAGCACCATTCTACACAAAAAAGGATGATGAGCATTGAAGATCCTCCATATGGAGTTTGTTTTCTTTATGGCAAAAGCTAACCATTTGGGCAAGAGACTACCCTTGTCTCCACTGCTGACAGCATGCTGTCCAAATTGGACAAGCAGGACACAAAAGAAAGTGAATGCTGAACTTTGCTAAGACAAGGTAGAGACAGTTCTTCAAAATTCTTGCTTCACAGAAAAGTCTGTCAGATATTCTAGGCCTGTGGGTCAAAGATAGATTCCCCCAAATTACAGAGAAACCTTGGGTGATTGTCCAGGCAGCCAGCTGTTTCTGTCACTTCTATAGTTTTGGAAGTTGTTTGCTCTGCACTTCCTGTTTACTCAGGTAATATATCCTTCTTGGGTCTCTGATAGAGTTGAAGATAAGATAGTTATACTTACGGTTTTCTTTGTTACCAAATTCAGAAAAAAAAAGTCACAAAGGAGATATAAAATGTATGGGGTCGAGAGACATAAAAGCTTAAATTATTTATCTAGGGGAATGTTTTGAGGTCTAAAAAGGTAGTTTTGAGATGGTAATACAAGTTATGATAGAAAATGATTTAGGTATAAAACTTTGGACTAACATAGGAAAGATAACACAGCACTTTCTCCGTATTTGCCAAATACAAAGTGACTGGACATTGTGAATGTGATTTTTACCTAATAATTGTTCTTATTGTATATAATTTTACTGTGTTAGAGTTAAAAACCTTTCCTTTTTTATTTAGACAAAAAGGGGGAAATGTTGTGGGATAATCTTTTTGCATACTGTGAAAATATGTCACTCTGATTTGTTTAATAAAAAGCTGAACAGCCAATAGCTAGGTAAGATTTTGAGGCACAGAGGACACTGGGAAGAAAGGCAAAATCGCCAGCTGGATGCGAAGGAAGCAAAAGACACAGGAGGAGAGGTAAAAGCCATGAGTTATGGGGCAACATACACATGAATAGAAATGGGTGATATTAAGTTATAAGACCTAATGGGACAAGCCTAAGTGTTGTAGAATATTATTTTAAGATGTGTTACTTTTGTTTATGTTGCATTTGTTTAACTCTGTGAAACTGTGTTACTTTGCCTGTCTAAGACACCTGATGGCCTAATAAAGAACTGAATGGACGATAGCAAGGCAGGAGAAAGGATAGGCAGGGCTGGCAGACAGAGAGAAATTATATAGAGAAGGAGAAATCTGGGAGAGATCTAGGAGCGAGAGAAGGAGGAGGACTCCAGGGTCCAGCCACCCAGCTACATAGCAAGCCATGGAAGAAGAGTAAGATTTACAGAAGTAAGAGAATGGGTACAGCCCAGGGCCAAAAGGTAGATGGGATAATTTAAAGTTAAGGAAAGCTGGCAAGAAACAAGTCAAGCTAAGGCCGGGCATCTATAATTAAGTATAAACCTACGCGTGTGATTTATTTAGGAGCTGGGTGGTGAGCCCCCCAAAAGAGCAAAAACAAGTAATACATAAGCTATAGGCCAAGCTTTTAAAATTAATAATAAGTCCCTATGTCATTTTTCGTGAGCTGGTGGCCCAAAGCAAAGTCTGTCTACAGGGGCTTGATTACAGTTTCAGAGGTTTAGTCCATTACCATCGTGGCAGGAAGTATGGTCGCAGGCAGACAGACATTGGAGCAGTAGCTGAGAACTACATCCTGATCTGTAGACAAAGATAGAGGGGTTGACATAGGCTTTTGAATCCTCAAAGCCCACTCCCCTGACACACTTCCTCCATCAAAGCCACACCTCTTAATCCTTTTAATCCTTTCAAATGGTGCCACTCCCTGGTGACTAAGTATTAAAATATATGAGCCCCTGAGGGCCATTCTTATTCAAACCACCCAGCCAGGTTAACAAACAAAACAAAACAAAACAAAACAAACTCCAGAACTGTCTCATTAACTCTAGACAGAAATGGTTGCATTTGTTTTGAACAGAAAAATTTCAAGCTTGTATTAGAAAATATCATTTGCCAAGTTGCCACACAAATAACTGAAGAAACTGTTCTCTGGGAAATGTGCAGGAGAGTCCGCCATGCCTTTGTGGCACACCTGAAGGCTGATGAGCTTGGATGGTGCCTGTGACTTTGCACCGAAGCTTCGCCCCACCCCACCCCACCCCCACTACCTATTGGACACAGCAGCCTCAACTGTGCTAGCCGGCTGGTCTTTTCTGAAGTATGTATCATCTACCAGCCATTTACTTTATCCGCAGGCTGCTTTTTCTCAGTTTTAAGCTGTAAGACGGAGAAGATGGTGGAAAGCCCAGATGGAAATCAAGAGTGAAATGATGAGGAGCTGGGCCTGGCTTTATGTAGTGCTGGAAATCAAACCCAGAGCTACACCCCCCCCTAAAATTTTTCTTAAGATGTATTTTTATTTATTTATTTATTTATTTATTTTTCTTTTCTTTTCTTTTTTTTTTTTTTTCTTTTTAGGTTTTCCAAGACAGGGTTTCTCTGTGTAGCTTTGCGCCTTTCCTGGACCTTGCTCTGTAGACCAGGCTGGCCTTGAACTCACAGAGATCTGCCTGCCTCTGCCTCCCGAGTGCTGGGATTAAAGGCGTGCACCACCACCGCCCGGCGTATTTTTATTTATTTACTTATTTTCCCCAACATAATATTTTTATTGATTATTTGGGAATTTCATACAGTGCACCCCAATCACACTTGCTTCCCATTCCTCCCAGGTCCACCCTCCCACCCTCGTGCCCCCCCAAACAAACCAAGTCCAATGTGTGTTGTCCATATACTCACTGGAGCACGGTCAGTCTCCCAGTGGCCAGACCCTTAGAGATATTTGGGTCCCATGTTGTCCCTGTTCCCACCCCTCCCCCTCCACCTCCAGGCCATCAGCTATGAAGAGCCACACTTCAGCACAATAAAGCTACACTTTGTCACAATTTCTAAGGATTCACTTCAGTGGCTTCCTGCCTAAACTTTCTTTTTCTTTTTCTTTTGTGTGTGGGGGGGTGGGAGGTTGTCACAGAAGAAAAATGTCTCTCATTCTCAGTTATGGGCCCGCAAACATTAATACCACTGCAAAAGAAGCTTCCTTGCCCGTAACAGCCAGCAGCAGCATGGAATACAGACTGGTTTTGCTTGTCTATTTTTTTGGTGTTTTTTGTTTGTTTGTTTGTTTTTCAAGACAGAGTTTCTCTGTGTAACAGCCCTAGCTATCCTGGAACTTGAACTTGCTCTGTAGACCAGGCTGGTCTCGAACTCACAGAGATCCACCTCCCTCTGCCTCGGGAGTGCTGGGATTAAAGCCGTGTGCCACCACCACTCGGGAGGCAGAGGCAAGTGGACTCTATGAGTTTGAGGCCAGCCTGGTCAACAGAGTGAGTTCCACCATCTTCTCCGTCTTACAGCTTAAAACTGAGAAAAAGCAGCCTGCGGATAAAGTAAATGGGTGGTAGATGATACATACTTCAGAAAAGACCAGCCGGCTAGCACAGTTGAGGCTGCTATGTTTTGTTTTTTAAAGATTTCTTTATTATGTATACAGTGTTCCGCCTGCATGTGTCCCTGCAGGCCAGAAGAAGGCACCAGATCTCATTACAGATGGTTGTGAGCCACCATGTGGGTGCTGGGAATTGAACTCAGGACCTCTTGAAAAGCAGCTAGTGCTCTTAACCTCTGAGCCATCTCTCCAGCCCCTGTTTGTTTATTTTTTAAAGACAGGGTCTCTTCTCTCTATGTAGCTCTGGCTGTCCAGGAAGTCACTATGTAGACAGGCAGGCCTCAAATGCAGAGCTCTGTCTAACTCTGACTCTCCAGCCCTGGGATTAAAGACATGCTCTACCATGCCAAGTGTTATTTATTTTATTTTATATGTATGAATGTTTACCTGCATGTCTGTCTGGGCACTACATGTGTACTAGCAGAGGGTATCAGATCTCCTGGAATTGGAATTAAGAAGATTGTGAGCCAGCCAGTGGTGGTGCATGCCTTTAATTCCAGCACTCGGGAGGCAGAGGCAGGTGGATCTCTGTGAGTTCGAGGCCAGCCTGGTCAACAGGGTGAGTTCTAGGACAGCCAGAATTGTTTCACAGAGAAACTCTGTTTCAAAAAACCAAAACCAAACCAAAACAAACAAACAAACAAACAAAAAAGATTGTGGGCTGCCATTTGAGTGCTTTGGGCCCAGGTCCTCTGCAAGAGCAACCTGATGAAACTTCTCTCCAAACCATCTCCCAACCATTGCCTAAAACTTCTTTTTTTAAGTAAATGAAAATTCTTGAAATTCATGTTTTTTGCAGAAATCTAACGTGTGGGACTGGAAGGATGGTTCAGTGGTTAAGAACACTGGCTGTGAAAGCAAGGGAACTGGAGGTGAATCCCATAAAGCCAGGCATGGCATTTGAATGTCTCAACTCCAGCATCGGGAACAGAGACAGCTGGATCCTGGAAGGTCTCTGGGCAGCCAGCCTAGCCAAAAGAGTGAGCTTCAGGCCCAGTGAGAGACCCTGTCTCAAAGCAATTAAAGTGGAGTGTGACAGAGGACACAATGATGGCTCTGATCTCCCCATGCACACACGTGCTCAGGTGTGTGTACCTGTACATACACGATACACACACATACACACACACACACACACACACACACACACACACACACACACACACGAAAGAATGGAGAACAACAGAAGGTATGTGACACCAACATCTGGCCTCCACACCCATGAGAACACACACTCATCACACACATGTACATATTCATTACATATCATTGCATGTACTTACATGCACACACCATAGACTACATCCCTACCCCCATTGCGTACTTTAAAGGGATGGATTTCATGCTCTGTGATTTACATATAAACAAAAAGACGATGGCATAATCTCCTCCATGTAATTGTTTGAAAGAACATTTGGGGCTATGGCTTTTTGATAGAGTGTTCACCCAGCATGCATGAAGCCATGGTATCATATAAATGCAGTCTGGTGGCACACATCTGGAATCCAGACTTCAGTAACTCCCTACTGCTACCCACTAAAATTGTTGGTGTTGTAGCACTTGGAACTGGGATCCTAAGAATTATTTTCAAAGTGACTTTATACCTTTGCTGACTCTATCTAGTGACCCGAATTCTCACCAACCCCTTACGGCTGTACAGTGAAAACCTCCCCTCTTGGACTTGCCCATCTATCTATTTATTCATGTATTTAGGTTTCTGGGACAGTATCTCACTGTATCCAAGACTAACTTGGAATTCATTATGTCCTCCAGGCTGGCCTTAAATTTGTGGCAATCTTTTTGCCTCCTTAAGCCTCTTACTTAGGGTCTTACTATATAGATTTGGCTGGCCTTGAACTATGTAGACCAGGCTAGCCTAGTCTTTCAAGTTCTGGATTACAGGTGTGCATCACCGTGACTCACTTAGGATTGCCTCTTCTGTTTTTGATTTTTTGAGACAGGGTCTCTTTCTGTAGCCCTTGATGTCCAGGAAGTCTCTATGTAGACCAGGCTGGCCTGGAACTCACAGAGATCCACCTCCTCTGCCTCCCAAGTGCTGCAATTAAATCTGTGCACTACCATGGCAGCCCAGGGGTTTTTCTTTTTTGAACACAGTATTGATAGAGTTCACATTACTGGGAATGTGTTAGCTTCCTGAGGAAAGAGTCTCAATTTTGAGAGAGCTAAGTTAGGAACACCCAGGCTTTGGAGTAAAATTAAGAGTAGCTGGAGTAGGGCAACAGAGTCAAGTCCTTAGGCCAAACTTTAGAAGTTAGGTGGATTCTGGAAAGAAGAAAGGATAATGTTCCCATCACGAACAGCAAGTGGCTTAATGTCAGTAGAGTAAGGTGACTTTGGGGGCAGGGAAGCACTTTTCCAAGGCAAGGAGTAGAGAGAGCTGGAGAGTGAGTTTTGGCAAGCTGGTATAACTGAGCCTTATCCCGGCCTCTGAGTTCCTATTAGGAAAAATTCTCAGGGGCTATCCTTGGAAAGAGTTGGTTCAGGCAGAATTTTGTCTCTTTTTGATAACATATAAAGAAAAGCCCCCAACACTCTCATTTCCTCAGATTAATGTTCAACAGTAGCCAGATATAGCTAGGCATGTGGCACACCCCTTTAATCCCAGCACTCTAGAGGCAGAGGCAGGCCTATCTCTGTGAGTTCAGCCTGGTCTACATAGTGAGTTCCAGGACAGCCAGGGCTATGTAGAGGGATCCTGTCTCAAAAAAAATTTAATTTAATTTAATTTTTTTTTTTTTTTTTTTTTTTTTTAGCTGAGGACTGAACCCAGGGCCTTGCGCTTGCTAGGCAAGTGCTCTACCACTCAGCTAAATCCCCAACCCCTAATTTAAATTTTTTTAAAAAGCCAGAAATAGGATTCATACATTTCTCTTAGAACTAGGATGTGGACAAACACTTTCTTTAGCCATATTCTTTTATTAAGCTATTTGCACGTTTGCACGGGGCTGGGTGATGAGGGAGTTCTCACACCCGCCAGAGAAAAGGTGGGTTTCAGCAAGTGTTGCAGTGGCTGGGGTAGACATCCCAGTGGAAGCTAATGGAATCAATGACAGAGCCAGACCGGCCACTAATGAAACGGAGGACGGTGTTGGGGTGCAGGGGAACAGCGTTGAAACTTGTGCCTGAGTCTTTTCCAAAAGGCAGGTGGCGGCCTTTGTCTGTCACGAAGACCAGCTTCTTCACGTAGTACCTGTACTTGCCAGACACCTGGATCACGGACTCCCCGGGGTGCAGAAAGATCTCCTCCAGGTCTCCCTGTGTGCCACCCACATAGTCACTCCACTGTGTGCCGTAGCGCACCTGGAGACTGGGGCAGGGCGAGAAGGAAGAAGTAGCACGTTGAACACGATTATCACAATTCAAGACTGGATGGATGAGACGGCTCAGCTGACCACCCAAGTTCAGTTCAAACTGGTGACAAGTTCCACAAGATACAAAGACTACGTGAGTGAGCCCTAGGAGCCCATGCAGAGAACTCAACTTCTCATTTTGCTGGCAAATCAGCTTGTGGAATGAAAGTTAGTTTCTCAGAGTCACTCAGACAGCCAGAGTCTGAGCTCACCCCCAACACACACTTGAAAGAACCCGAGGATTTTCAAACACTGGAAAGTGTCCCAGGCCAGACAGGGAAGAGACAAACCTCCAACATTTTACTGTGATTTACCGATTTCAACAGTGTGATCCAAAGTGAATGAGAATTTCCCAATCTAGTAAGGTCCTAGACAGTCCCCAAACCACAGAAACATGAAGAATCTCACCCCACTATGTAACGTGAATTGGCTCGGATACGGATGGCAGTGATGGGACCGTCCAGCTGGTTGCCAGAATGAGAGAATCGCTTTCCTCCTTTACCTCCGTATTCCCCGCTGTAAGAGGAGGACCTGGACTGAACTAGAGGGGAAGAAAGGCCTGTGGGGCAGATGCTCTGGGAGCACAGCTGCTCGCCGCTGCCCTTCTTCCTCCCACCACCCCGAGCCGGTGTCCGACAGCCTCTGACCAGCAGCAGCAGTCCACCGGCTGCCTTCCCAGGATCCCATTACCAGATCTGTGGCATTTCACTTACTGGCATTGCCGGAGGCCGAGGCACAAAGAAGGGCTAAGAGAATGATGGCCAGCATTCTGAGGCTGCAGTGGGAAGAGGGAGAAAAGTGGGGGAGGGCGCTCATGCCTTTCTCTCTGGACTTCATTTACCCAGGCATCTCTGGCCTGGAATATAGACCCATGTTTTTTTGATGCTTCAATTCAGATCTAAGAGACCTAGCCCCAAGCCTAGAGAAAACTGCCCACGAATAGTCCTGTTCTTTCAGATCTATTTTCTACGCCCCTAACCCCTCTGGTTCTTTCTCCCTGTTCTGATGGTAACTAACCCTTCTCTCCTAATCCCAAAGATAATCCTAACTTTTTGTCTGTGTTCAGCTGAGTCAAGCTTCCCTCCATCCAGGCACAAAGCATGACAGAGTTTTCTGAAGAGGAAATAAAGGCAACCCCCAAAGCATTGAGACGTTTGAGTTGACCGACCCAAGATTCAGAGCAAAACCCACCCTAAATCAGATGGTTTATGAGCTATCTGAGGCACAGTTAAAACTCTAGCATCACCCTACTCTTAAATCAAGGCAAAGAACATTGTAGAGGTGCCTCTACATCACCTCAGGAGCAAAGGAGACAAGAGAAGACAGGATACCAACACCAATGTCCAAGTAGCTCCTGTGGAGCCGAGAGGCTGAAAGGTTTTAGGGGGAGCTTGCCTGAGCTCAGACATCAGGTCCCAGGCAACTTGTCTGTGTGTCCTAACCTGTCTCCACCAACTAAACCTGTCCATATCCACCCCCCTTAGCCAAAACCTGCCATCTTTGTACCCCCAAATAGCTTCCATCTGGGAGCTGCTGCCCAGGTTTCCCCTGCTATAATCCAGGCATTGTCTTTTCTAGCTTGGACTTGAATATTCCCCCCAACTCACCTTTCCCTTAGTAGTTTCAGGTGCAAATCTTCTAGAAATTCCCAGACCTTTTATACCAGGTTCTAGCCCTCCCACTGTTCTTTATCATGAGAACCTCACCTGCTGAGTAAACATGACCAACCTCTTAGGATCAGGTGTCAAGCAGGGTCTGGAACATCTTATCCTGCCTCTCCCACAAGGGTTACAGGTGGCAAGGTGGGGTCCACTCTAGACCAAGTGTGGATTTGTGAAGAGACAGAATGAATTTGTTTAAAGTCCAGCTGAAGGGTGGGAAAAGCAGCTAGTGTCCAAAGAGTGCAGTTAATCCAGACATGGCGGCCCATGTGTCCTGAGGCACGAGGATCATGACTTCAAGGCCAGTCTGGGCTACAGTATGAGACCCTGTCTGAAAACACAAACAAGCAAGTGAGAATGTAATCCAAGAGGCCTGAAGGAAGGTTCTCCCTATCCTAAATGTCCTGTGGGTATTCTTGCCTGAGACCTGCCTTCTGTTGGGTAAATGGTGCCCTCTCCAGTCATTTGTAATGTATCTTTTTTTTTTTTTTTTCCTAGACAGGGTTTCTCTGTGTAGTTTTGGTGCCTGTCCTGGATCTCGCTCTGTAGACTAGGCTGGCCTTGAACTCACAGAGATCCGCCTGACTCTGCCTCCTGAGTGCTGGGATTAAAGGCGTGCGCCACCACCACCCGGCTTTGTAGTGTATCTTCTCCCAGAATACAAAACCACTTTCAACACTGAGCTGTGCCAAATATTTGCCTGACAATTTTTCTCTATTTGTTGACATTTTATTATGAAAAAGCCAATCATAAAGTTTAAAAAATTATATAGTGAACACCTATATCACAAAGTCTGCTGTGATGCTGTGATTAATATTTTGCTGTGTCTGGGTGTCTGTGCTTTATGCCTACATCTGTCCATCCTCAGCCCAGACCCTTCTCAAGTCTTTTCTCTCTGAGAAGGGTAACTCGGGGCTCCAGGGGGGCACTACATCTGTGGGTTCCCCATCTCTTCTTCCAGAAACAGCCAATCCAATGGGCATACGGGAAGCCGAGGATATACAAGTCCTCCTCTGTGAGTAGTTCTGGACTTTGGAATCTCAGGACCTCTAGGTACTGTGGCTGTTGACCACTGGAGTGAATTGCCCCTCTCCTTAAGTCTGAAACACCCCCAGAAGCGATGCTGTAGATTTCTTCTCTCTTTCGGTCCTTTCCTCCCAGGACTGATTTCCTTTTGATCTAAAGTCCCTTAGCACTCGACCCTGTTAGACTAGCCCTTCGATCCCTCTGAGTCATCAGGACCTTCCCAGGAGAGAGAATGGAGCCTAGGGAGGGGCTAGAATAAGCAGTATCAGTCCTTAACGACCCCACAGCCAGACATTCAGATCATCCACCCCTTTCCTCGAAGGCTCGCCATCTGGGACTGGAAACTCATCCCAGATAGCAAGGGTGGTGCCCTGCCCTGAGGAGCCAGCAATAGGGCAGGACTGCGGGGGACAGAGCCCAGGAAGAGGGCCAGACAGCCACAGTTTCAGCTCTCCCTCCTTCCTGTTTCTCAAGGTTTAAGACAAACACTGGCGACAGAACACTGGCTCCATTCCCATCGTTTTGTTCTGTCCACGCTCTGCTTTTTCCCTGTGTCTTGACGTTTCCCACATTTCCTACTCGGAGGTTTTCTTTATAGTCTTTCCTTTTCCCTTGACATAACCTTTTTTCTTTTCTTTTCTTTTTTCTTTTCTTTTTTTTTTTTTTTTTTTTTGGTTTTTCTAGACGGGGGTTTCTCTGTGTAGCTTTGGTGCCTGTCCTGGATCTCGCTCTGTAGACCAGGCTGGCCTCGAACTCACAGAGATCCATCTGGCTCTGCCTCCCGGGTGCTGGGATTAAAGGTGTATGCCACCACCGACCAGCATGACATAACCCTTTTGACTCCTCTTTCCTTCACCCCCGCATCTCTCCCAAGCACTCCCCCAGCCTCTTTCCTTTCATGGCCATCTAGCTCTCTTTTTTGTTATTAGGGACACATTATACCATCTGAAATCAAGCCCCGAGAGAATGTTCTTGCATTTCTTACATGACATACCCAGAACCTTTGGGACAGAAGTGTACCTAACTTGTCACAGTTTCAATCTATCACCCTTACCTTTCCTATGCAGAGTCTAGATTGCCATTCCCCCCTCCCCCCAACCTGGTCCCGAGGTCCCCTACAGTACATCCTTTTTTTCTTAAGTGTAAAAGATTCCTCTGGTGGGACATATCTCAAAGTCCAGGATTTCACCCAATGCGGTGACTGAGGCATCAGAAGGCAGCGAAAGCAAAAGAATTCTAGGCTGCTAGCTCAGCAGCTTCCATTGGTCTGCTTCCCCGTAAACCATGTTCCAGCCAGAGGCCACTTGCCCACTAATTTCAAAGTAAAGAGACTCAACCTATGCTAATCACTATGTTGGAGGCCCCGTTTGTCAGAGGTAGCAAGAGGGCCAACAGCCTAGCCCAAAGACCTTCTCTTCCGATGAGAGAATTGGACAAACTGATGTTACTATAACATATGTCAAAGCTATGAAGCTATGAAATAACGGGGAGTGAGAGGGTGGAGGCAGCGGGGGAAGGTGGGGCAGTGTAGAGCTGGGAGGCCGGGGGAAGGTGGGGCAGTGTAGAGCTGGGAGGCATCTCTGCTCAGAGAGCAACTGGGAAGACCGATGTGAGGAAAAGTACGTATTGGGGTGAATGCTGATCCAGATGGAAGCATCAAAGCCCTGGGTGGTGAGTGCGTGAATCTGGAAGAGCAAGGAGGGTGGATGATGGGCAGTATGCAAGGGAAGCCATCAGGAGGTGATGTCTCAGCAGCAGAGGCAACTGGTGCCGGCCGGGAAGTCAGGGTTAGGAGTTTGGCTGCTATTCTGTGAGGAGTATTTTTATTTGCAAGTGCAAGAAAAATGCTCTCTGGATTTTGATTAAGTGGAAGACAGAATGGGTAGGGTAAAGGAGGGAATGGGAGGCATAAGAAAAGTGGCTTAAACCTCCCATTTCACTGAGTCTTTCTCCTGTTCCCTCTTGAACCGCCACAGACTGCAATCTCTCCAAGAGAATCAGCCTTGTCCTCTTAGTGCAAATTCAGATCCCATAGTAGGGGTCTGCTGCCCCACCCTATCAGAAGTAAAAACTACGAGTTTAGTTCAAAAACGTTAATTGGCTTTTGTTTGCAATCCAAGGATCAGGCTGTTGGAATTCTGCCCCCACTCCAGCTGCATGACCACACATGCGCAGTTCAGGAGCTGAGCAAGGGGGTCTTGTGTCTTACATCATCATTGTGTGCTGATGATTACGAGCATGGGGCATGGTCACATAATCAGCATATGCGTGGTGTAGCTCTGTAAGCCTGCCTGCACATGTTCGCAGGAACCCTTAAAAAGCTGGATACAGAACCCCCCTCCTCCCTTCTCGGTTCTCTCTTTCCTCCCACTATCTCTTCTCTGTCTCTCTCTGCTCTCTGCACATGTGTCTCCCCCAGGCCTGGTTCATTTGACCCCCCCACTCCTAAAAAAGCTCTGATACTGGGTTTTGTCATGACTTGTGACCTTTCCATGCGGTAACCAGAGCCGCTTAACATTCTTAACCCAGACGACACTTCATTTCATCAAATGTAAGTGTTCCATTGAGTTGAGCATGAGGCAAGATAGGAAGATAGGGAAAATCAAGGAGACAAGAGAAAAGGAAAAGCTCCTCACACCCTTGGATCTAGTTTATATTTCTCATTGGCCAAGAGTCAAGAATTTTGACACAATTGATCTGAAAGACCCTAGCCCTTCAGGCTTACACCCCCAAGCCTCAGGAAAAGAGAAACTTCAAGCACCAGGAAATGAGAAACTAAAAATCTAGTTTCAAGGGCCACCTGACTCAGCCACTACTCAATCACCCCTGTAACAATATAACAATGTAAAAAGATTTCTGTTAAGAGATGTGCTCAACTATGACTGGGATAGTTGCAAGTGTTCCAGGAAGGACCACTGTGACCTTTGTGTAAACTCCACTCCTGCCCTGATACCCCCCTTGAGGTTTCAGGAAGAATGTGCTTGTGGACGTGACTGTACCCACTCTGTGATCACCCTGTGATCAGGCCATGAAATTGTATGGGAATTGTAATCTTGAGGGTTTTGTGGGGTTTTCCTTTAAAAGCCCTTGTGGGGCTGCAGTAAGATGTGACTCTTGCTCTTGGAAGCAGAGGAGCCCTTCTACATAGAAGCCAATAAAATCCTCGTGCTGCTGCATCAACTGGACTGGAGTCTGGGTTCTTGGGGCGCCCACTTGAGACCCTAAACTTTGGGGTCCAACAGATCAAACCTCACAAGTTCATAGGAATAATACTCTCTTTTCTTAGAAGTATCACAAACAGTGCTATTAAAGCAGCTAACTAGAAACAAACAAACAAACAAACAAACTAACCAGCTAACCAGCCATGTCCTCTGTATAGTAAGAATTCTTTGATCTTTAAATATCTAGATTATATTCTTTGAAGAATATAACCTAAATACCACTACTACTGTTGTTTTTTTTTTTTTTATTTTAACTGTGTGTTCATGTATGTGTGTATCCGTTTGTGTCTGTCCATATAGTGCATATGTGTGGTGCATGCACTGAGCAGGCGCATGCAGAGACCAAAGCAGGACATTGTAGTCAGACTTTTCACTGGGACCATCAGCTCCCCAATAAATACACGGAGACTTATTACTAATTATGAAAGCTTGGCCGATAGCTTAGGCTTATTTCTAACTAGCTCTTATAACTTAAATTAACAACCTCTTTTTTTTTGTATTTGGTTTTTCGAGACAGGGGTTCTCTGTGTAGCTCTGGTGCCTTTCCTGGAACTCACTCTGTAGCCCAGGCTGGCCTTGAACTCACAGAGATCGGCCTGCCTGCTTCTGCCTCCCAAGCACTGGGATTAAAGGTGTGTGCCACCATGTCTGGCCAACCCGTATCTTTTAATCTACATTCTTTTATGTGGCTTGGTTACCTTTACTTTGTAAGGGCCATGCAGCTTGCTCTGCATTCCCTGGCATCTCTGGCTTCTTCCCAGAGTCCTCTCTGCCCTGAAAATTCCACCTAGCTATTGGCTGTTCAGCTTTCCATTAAACCAATCAGAGTGACACATCTTCACAGTGTACAAAAAGATTACTCTATGGGAGCCGATAGAGGCTCTCTGTTAAGGCCTTGCTCAAGCTCAGAGAGTCTGAGCTTGCTTTACCCAGCAGGGCTGCATAACAGGATGCTTTGACCATGGGCATGTTTACCAGGCATTTTGAAGGGTCTACACTTGGCTGTATGTTTTGCTTTGATCTTGTAAGGGGGAGGTCTTTTGCCTCTCCCCTTGGCATTGTTTAAAAAAACCCTTTTGAATAAAGGAGGATGGCTGGGTATTGACCCAGAGCCCTCCTGAAACTATCCTGTGTCTAGGTCTGTCTTTCTACCTAATATTTCCTCATTCCTTTCTCCTCCATCCAAGAACCCTTCACCAAGTCACAGCTGGACTTCCGACAGACTCCTCCACATTACTCCACAGGATATTGAGTGTCTTCCTTCTCGCTTTCTGCCTTGTTGCCTTGAGACAGGGTCTCTCGCTGAATGGGAAGCTCACCATTTTGGCTAGGCTGGCTGGCCAGGGAGCTGTCAGGATCTGGCTATCTGCATCCTCCATCTCTTGGGTTAAAGGCCCATATGGCCATGCCCATGCCCGGCTCATGTGGTTACTGCTTCGGCATTCACATGTGTACTTCTCTTTATTGCTACACTCTGCTCTGCGGATTTGCACTCTTCGCTTAATAAACTCTAACTTTGTTTCATACTGACTTAGCTTGAACTGGTTTTCTGCAGTATAAGTCAAGCTTCTGACGACACCTGAGTAGAAGTCTTGCAATGTTGAGTTTCCTCATCCACTGCCAATGATTTCTTTTTTGTTTTTAATTTTTAGATTCAGAGTTTTTGAGACAAGGTCTCATGGAGACTAGGCTGGTCTCAATCTCAATATGAGGACAACTGTGAACCCCTAGTACCCCATCTCTAACTTCTAAGTGTGGGGATTGTGTAAGCATGCACCAACATGCCCAGCTTCTTTGGGATACTTTCTAGGCTCCTTTTGACTGTGTTGGTGAGCTTTTTTTGACTGCTGCTTACTTGGCCAGTTATTCTGATCTTTGTTTCCAGAGACCACCTAGTGTTTAATGAGCCATGGGTGCTGAAAATAGCGTTCACTAGCAGGATTTTCATACCTCGTTTCTGGTTCTGGTTCAGCTGGAACAATGAGAGCTGTCAGAGAAGATGTCTCTGTAACAACTGACCCAGCTATGTCTTAAGCTGCTTGCTTTCTTTTTGTTTTGTTTTGTGCGGTGGGACCTTAAGCCAAATTACTTCCTCCCTTCCTTATGTTGCTTTTATCAGATACTTGGTTGCAGCAATGAGACAAGTAACTAATTCAGTGGTCCAATGTTTTTTTAAAGATTGTAAGTTTGTATTTATGTGTGTGTGTCTGATGTCTATGTAAGTAGATTATCCTTTAAATTTTCCAGCCACAGAGCGCTAGTTAAGTAGTTAAGAGCACCAGCTGCTCTTAAAGAGAACTCAGGCTCAAGTCCCAGCACACACACAGAGGCTCACAACTGTAACTCCAGTTCCAGGGGATCCGATGCTTTCTTCCGGCCTCTGAGGGCACCATGTATGATCAAGGTACACAAATATATATGCATACAAAACACTCACACACCTAAACTGAACTAAACTAAGTAAATAGTTTGCTGGATGCCGAGCAGCTTTGCTTTCACTCCCCAAAACAAATGAGAATGTACAGCATTGCTGTGTGGAAGTCATTCACAAGAACGTACAGAACTGTGTAAATGGAGGCTTTTCTCTGTCTTGCCTTGTCCTGAGGCTGTTTGTAAATAATCACTCAGAAGCTTAATATTAATTACAAACTGTTTGGCCTATTGCTCAGGCTTGTTACTAACTAGCTCTTACAACTTAAATGAACCCATTTCTAGTCATCTGTATTTTGCCACATGGCTGTGGCATTACCGGTCTGCTGACATCTTGCTCTTTGGGTGTCTGGATGGAGTCTGCCCTGACTCTGCCCTTTTTCTCCCTATATCTCTGCTTGGATTTCCTACCTGGCTCTTATCCTGCCTTGCCATAGGCCAAAGCAGTTTTATTTATTAACCAAAGGGAGCAACACATATTCACAGCATACAGAAAGGTATCCCACATCATTTCCCCTTTTCTGTTTAATCAAAAAGAGGGTTTTAACTTTAATATAGTAAAATTATACATAACAATACAATTATCAAGCAAGAATTACAGTTACAATATCTAGTCTATTTGTATTTGGCAAAATTAAAGAAAATACTCTATCATCTGTCCTATCTTTGTGAGTCTAAAGTTTCATATCTAATTTACCTTTTATCATAACTAAGGAAAACTATAATTATAACTGTCTAGTCTTTAACTCTATCAAAGACCTCAGAAGGATATAATATTATATGAGTAAACAGGAAGTGCATTGTAAGGAACTTCTAAAAAATGCAAGAAATGACAGAAACAGCTGGCTTCCTGGATAGTTATCCAACATTTCTCTGCAACGTTGGGGCATCCAACTTTAGCCTATAGGACTAGAGCATCCGGCAGACTTTTCTGTGAAGCAGGAACCCTAAAGGATCGTCCCACCTTGTTTTGGCAAAGTTCAGCAGTCACTTTCCTATGGGTCCTGCATGTCCAGTTTATACAGCATATAGTCAAGCATTCAAGGCAAAAACAGTTGTTGATTTTTTTTTTCCCAAATGACTAATCTTGCCCTAATGAAAGAAAATTCCTATGGAGTTTCTTTGATGCCCATCATCCTTTTATGAAGTAAATTGGTGCTGCCAGGAGCAGATATGTCTCATTGTCATGAAAAGTCCAAGTTATTAAAACATTTTAAATGTCATATTATGTAGCTCTTTAAAGTGTTTGAAGATTACCTATCTATCTGAAATATATCTCTGTATACCTAGAAAACCTAACATGACTATAAGTTTGACTATTATAGATGACTATTAATCTGTATTTCTTAATTACACATTACATTTTTTTTTTTTTTTTTGGTTTTTCGAGACAGGGTTTCTCTGTGTAGCTTTGCGCCTTTCCTGGAACTCACTTGGTAGTCCAGGCTGGCCTCGAACTCACAGAGATCCGCCTGGCTCTGCCTCCCGAGTGCTGGGATTAAAGGCGTGCGCCACCACCGCCCGGCTACACATTACATTTTTAAATGAGTTGCATAAACATAATATCTTAAACAAGGGTAGAAATATACAAAGTATAACAAAATTGACTTTAAATTTGTATCAATAAACCAAAATTCATACTAATGTAAAATATGTAAGATTAATAGTTGTTTTTCAGATTAAAGTAGATTCAGTAATCTACCCTTTTAGCCTATCGTTTTTATATCATACATTTCTATATCATATCCCCCTTTCTTCTTTTAGAAAGAAATTGGTTATGACCAATAACAATTTGTAACCAATCCCCTAAGCAAAGACAAACATCAATAATCTATTTTTGGGAATGTGGGCATAGTTTTCTAGACTACTTCCTGCTGATTTGGGGTGCTGAGAAAATTTAGAATTATGGTCAAGTCCTGACTGGAGTATTTTGTGTGGTTGGTCCATCTCATCTAGTAGCCTTGAAGCTGTTGTGGATGTTGGATCACCTGGGCCATCATTCCCGTCAGAGACCTTTCAGGGGATCAAGTCTGATTTTTCTTAACTTGAAATGAATCCATAGCCTCTCGTTTCCTCTATAAAGAAAACAGAACCTCCTTTCCAAAGTAACATATCTTCTGACTTTAACCTTGGAATCAAGATATTTCCAAAATATATAGGTTGATTTCATCTAGCAGCCTCTACAATCAAATGTCTCATAACAACTAAAAATCCCAATGACAGCATAATAGTATACATAATCCAGATTTTCTGTGCATTTTCCATCTTCATTCATTTTCTTTTATTATTTTATTCCCCTAAAGATTTTATTTTATTATTTTAATTCTTTATTTTAATTTAAGGCTGTATGTATTTTTCTCTTTTCTTTCTCAAGCCTAAGCACATCTTTTAAACGTACCATGACACATTTAGAGGCCTTTATGTCTGAATCTGTTTTTTACCATGTTTCTTAATCCTTTGTCTATATGAGCAAAAACTTTAACCCTCCCCTCAGTGCATTGCCAGAGCTTGTGCTGATAGCTTAAGCCAGCAGGCAGCAGCTGGGAGAAGCCTCTCTGTATTGCAGCCCTCATGAAAGACTGAAGAAGCCCACCACATGGCTTGGCTCATGGAGGCAGCCAGCTCCATTTCTCAAGCACCAAGGCTGGCATGAGAGACTAGAAAGCCTAGTGTGGCTCCGCTTCTGTACATTAGAACCTTTTTAAAGTTTTCTCAGGTTTTATGCAGATGTGCAGGCAGCACATTGGGTACCATTTGTAAACAGAGGCTTTTCTTTATCCCACCCTGTCCCGCGGCTGCTTGTAAAAAAATTGCTCAGAAACTTAATATTAATTACAAACTCTTTACCTACTGCTCAGGCTTGTTACTAACTAGCTCTTACAACTTAAATTAACCCATTTCTATTCATCTATATTTTGTCGCATGGTTGTGGTGTTACTGGTCTGCTGGCATCTTGCTCTTTGGGTGTCTGGATGGAGTCTGCCCTGACTCTGCCCTTTTTCTCCCTGTATTTCTGCTTGAATTTCTCACCTGGCTCTTATCCTGCCTTGCCATAGGCCAAAGCAGCTTTATTTATTAACCAAGGGGAGCAACACATATTCACAGCATACAGAAAGACATCCCACATCAGCACTATTGTGTGGAAGTCATTCATAAGAATGTACAACATCGTTGTGAGGAAGTCCTTCAAATGTATTCTAGCAACCGATATGAAAAGCTGTTTGGAGCCCAGCCTGGTGTACATAGTAAGCTCCAGACCAGCAGGGCTAGCTATTGAGGCACTGGGTCAAAACAAACAAAACCAACCTTGAGTAAAAATCCTGTTGTAGAGCACAGCTGGGGGTGCTGTGAGGATAAATCCAGTGGTTTACACATGGATGTTTTTACTGAGGAAAGAAACTAGAAAGGAAGGAGGTACAGTCGTTAGCCTTCAGGGGGCAGCCGAGGCTGAGCTTCCTCCAACATTTCAGTTCAAATGGCTCAACTTAGGCTGGAGAGATGACTCAGTGCATAAAAGCATTTGCTGCCAAGCCCAATGAGGTTTTACACACACACACACACACACACACACACACACACACACACACACCACAAACAAATAAGTAAGTAAATAAATAGGGGCTAGAGAGATGACTCAGTGGTTAAGAATATCTGTTGATTTTCCAAAGGATCCCGGTTCAATTTCCAGCACCCACATGGTGGTTCAGGACCACGTTCCAGGAGATCTGATGACCTCTTCTGGCCTCTGCAGGTACCAGGCATGTATATAATACACATACATACATGCAGGCAAAACACTCCCACACATAAAATTTAAAAATTCAATAAATAAATATAACATTAAATATGCTTTTTTGCTGGGCAGTGATGGTGCATGCCTTTAATCCCAGCACTCAGGAGGCAGAGGCAAGCGGATCTCTGAGTTTGAGACCAGCCTGGTCTACAGAATGAATTACAGGACAGCCAGGGATATTTATTACACAGAGAAACCCCGTCTTGAAAAACCAAAAAAGAAAATGCTTTTTTAGTCTTTGATTCATTTATTTTTTATTTATTTTTATTTTTATTTTATGTGCATTGGTGTTTTGCCTGCATGCATGTCTGGTGAGGGTGTCAGATCCTGGAGTTACAGACAGTTGTGAGCAGCCATGTGGGTGCTGGGAATTGAACCCAGTTCCTCTGGAAGAGCAGTCAGTGCTCTTAACCACCAAACCATCTCTCCAGCCCCTTAATGCAATTTTTTTTCAGACAGGGTTTCTCTGTGAAACAATCATGACTGTCCTGGAACTCACTGTGTAGACCAGGCTAGCCTCGAACTCAGAGATCTGCCTGCCTCTGCCTTTTGAGTGCTGGGATTAAAGATGTGTATGGTGACATTTTATTTGTGCTGAAATGTGATTTTATTTGTATGTTAATAAATAAAGTTGCCTGGGGGTCAGAGCTAATAGCAAGCCATAGCAGAAGCCGGGCAGTGGTGGCACACACCTTTAATCCCGATCACATGACAAGCAAATCTCTGTGTGTTCAAGGATACAGCCAGTATGGAGACACACGCCTTTAATCTCAATACCAACCATAGAGACCTAGAGGTCTGTATAGACAGGCAGTGACGAGGAGGTCATGTGGTTGGGTTTACAACCAATGAGAAGGCAGAAGAGAAAGGCAATAAAAAGACAGATACACAGGAAGTAGGTCTCTTTCTGAGGGGAAGGACGGCAGCGGCAGTGAAGGGTAAGAAAGGGTTTTAAGTCTCAGCTCTCAGCTACTGCTCTGACCTCTTGAGCTTTTAACTCTGCATTTGACTCTGTGTTTCTTATTTATTAAGACCATTACATCCACAGATGTGCACCACCACCACCTGGCTGTATTTCTATATGGGGAAAAAAAGACTTTTATTTATTATTTTGTTTGTTTGTTCATTTATTTATTTTCAGAGAGGATCTTATGTAGTCCAGGCTGGCCTCAGACACCCTAAGCATCCAGTGTGGGTGCTGAATTCCTGGTAGTCTTACCTCGACCTCCCAAGAGCACCACTACATGTGCCAAGAAGACTTTTTAAAGATTTATTTTAAAAAGATTTATTTATTTTGTGTATATGAGTGCTCTATCTGCATGTATGCCTTTATGCCAGAAGAGGGCATCAAATCTGACTATAGGTAGCTGTGAGCCACTATGTGGAATTGAACTCAGGACCTCCAGAAGATCAGCCAGTGCTCTTAACCACTGAGGCATCTATCCAGCCCCCAAAAGAGGACTTTTAACAGGGAAAAATTCTCCTATTAAATATGACTGTAGTGGAAGTTTCTCTGGTCCCACCCAGCCCTGAGGTCCCACAGCCACTTATAAAATAATCACTCAGAGGCTTATATTAATTACAATCTGTATGGCCTATGGCTTCATCGTCTTGCTAGCTAGCTCTTCCATCATAAATTAACCTATTCCTATTAATCTATATGTTGCTATGTGACTGTGGCATTACTGGTCTGCTGGCATCTTGTTGCTCCTTCAGTGGTAGCTGGCATCTCTCCCAACTCTGTCCTTCTTCTCTCCCTCTGTCTCTGCTCAGAATTCCTGCCAGGCTGTAAAATTTCGCCATAGGCCAAAATACCTTTATTTATTATCCAATGGGAGCCACGCATATTCACAACATACAGAAAGACATCCCACAGCACTTAAATGTTTTGATAACTTAGAATTCTGTTGATGTGAGATACAATTGCTCCTGGCAGCACCAATCTACTCCTGAGAGAATGTTGGACTTCAAAGACACTCCGTATGGAAGTTTGTCTTCTTGGCAGAAAATGGCCTGCTGGGTAAAGAACTGCTCTCACCTCAAATGCTGACAATATGAATGCTGTCCTTTTTAGACAAGCAGGACACAAGGAAAAGCGACTACTGAACCTTGCCAAGACAGGGTAAGATGGTCTTGCAAAGTTCCTGCTTCTGAAAATGGTCTGTCAGATATTCTAGGCCTGTAGCCAAACTGGATGCCCCAATGGTGTTGAGAATCTTAGGTGACTGTCCAGGCTGCCAGCTGTCTCTGTCTATTCTTGCAATTTTCAGAAATTGCTTGTTTGTACTTGCTGTTTACTCAGGTAATATTATTTTCCTTCTCAGGTCTTTGATGGAGTTGAAGACTAGATAGTTACAGTTATAATCCTCTCATATATTAGCTAAGAACATATTAGGTGCTAGAATTAGATTCTGCAGGATAGAATAGCTGTTGGAGTAATGTTGATAATTTGCCATTTACCTATGATCTGGACATTTCTGGACATTTAGCATGTGTTTCTTGTTTGATGTTGTTGTTGTTGGTTGTAGTTCCATTTTTGTTTATGTTATTACCCTTTGTTTCTCCTGGACAATACTTGATAATCATTCTTATTGTATAGAGTTTGCATTAGGTTTAGAACCTTCTTATTTAGACAAAAAGGGGAAATGTAGTGGTATTTGCTTCACCTATGACCTTGGGCTATAGGGCCAGAAGGAAGTGGTGCTTCTTGCTGTCCTACGTGACCTCATGGCTGATATGTAGAACTGAATTGTATTGTAAAATAAAATTAAATTAAAAAAAAAAAAAAGGAAAGGGAGAGGGGTCACGAGGTCTCTTCTCCCTGCTTCCTGCTTCCTGGTGTAACTGAACTGCAGGTGGATTTGCTCCCAGTCAGAAAAGAGGATGACTTCAGCAGCCTACTCAGTTCTGTATTCGTGAGTGTATTTCCTCAGTTTATATCCTAATAAATTCCCTAATACTCCTTCAACAGACTTCCGTGGACTTCTCACATTATGTGACTTTATAGTATTATCTTCTTTAGAAGCTATCTGGCTAGCCACACAGGTGGCAATGGTGCTTATAAGTGACACCAGAATGCCAATTTCCTCATTACACAGGGAAACTGACTGCCAAAGAGACGGCCTTCCAGGTCATGACATGAGGTAACTCTTGCCTCATATTTAGATGGCCATGCTAAGCAGAAGCAGAGGATACAGAAAATGACTCCAGGGGAACGTAAAATTCTGGTGCCCCAAGCAGACCAGGGGAAAAGGATGAAAGTACTTCATGGCCTGTGACACCAGGAAAGAGAGGCATTAACAGCTTTAGTCTCTGCTTCAGGGGAAAAGGATACAATCAGAGAGCTTGGAAGGATCTGTCTCCTCCATCTCCATCATAACTCAGGGTGTGGAACCAAGACACCATCTTACCCTACCCAGTTCAAAGCAGAGGGGCAGTCAGAAGACTGGCAGTTAGATTTCCTTCAGTTCCCCAAAAGAGTACATATAGTCAAAGTTCGCCATCATTGTCTCAAGGTAGATAGAGGACTAGTGTACCAACAGAAATACCAGAGCAAGTTGTTGAGGCCTTATTAAAAGGAATCATTCCTCATTTTGAACAACTTTCCAAGTTTCCCAAAGTGGCAATGGTTCTTCTTTGTTTGTTTGTTTGTTTGTTTGTTTTCGAGACAGGGTTTCTCTGTGTAGCTTTGCGCCTTTCCTGGAACTCACTTGGTAGCCCAGGCTGGCCTCGAACTCACAGAGATCCGCCTGGCTCTGCCTCCCGAGTGCTGGGATTAAAGGCGTGCGCCACCACCGCCCGGCTCCTTCTTTGTTTTAATAAGCCAAGAAGTTTCACAGGCTTTCGACATGATGATTTCTGGCACCCTCCATCTGGAAGAAGTCGAAAAGGCAAACTCACAAACCGAGTTAAGAAACCTCTTAGCATTTGCTTCTGTCTTAGGGTTTCTGACTAAGGTTCTAACTGGGGTCTCTATTGCTGTGATAAAAACAACATGACCAAAAGCAACCTGGGGGAAAAGGGTTTGTTTTATCTTAGAATTTCAGGGCACATTCTTTCACCAAGGGAGGTCTGGGCAGGAGAGAACCTGGAGGCAGGAAGTAAAGCGAGGCCGTGGAGGAGGATGCTGCTTGGCTTGCTCCCATGACTTACTCAGCCTGCTTTCTTTTTTTGCTTTTTGGGTTTTTGTTTGTTTGTTTGTTTGTTTTGTTTTTTGAGGCAAGGCTTCTCTGTGTAGCCCTGGCTGTCTTGGAATTTGCTCTGTAGACCAGGCTGGCCTCGAACTCAGAGACCTGCCTGCCTCTGTCTCCCGGGTGCAGGGATCGAAGGCGTGTGCCACCACTGCTTAGAGCACCTAGGACCTCTAGGCCAGGGTGGCACTGTGCCCACAGTGAGCTGGGCCCTCCCACACCAAACATAAAAAACAAAACAAACTAACAAACAAACAAACAAAAAACGCACCACAGGCTGGCTCACAGGTCAATCTGTTGGAGGACATTTTCTCAGCTGAGGTTCTCAATTCCCAAATGACTCTAGCTGTGTCAAGCTGACACAAAACGCCAGCCCTACTATCTACTGCTTTATTAAAAAGTCAAGTCAGGAGCTAGTGAGGCAACTCAGCCATATTTGCATCCCAGGGTTCGATCTCTGGATCCCACAGTAGAAGGACAGAGCAGACTCTGGAAAACTTGTCCTTTCACACACACACACACACACACACACACACATGTGCGAGCGCTTCCACCTATTACTAACACTGCTACTGTAACTAATAAAGTACAGTTATGAAAAATAGAATTACTCCCAGGGCTAACTAATGCCTGTACCCTTAATGACGATCTTTATGAGAGATCTTAAAACTTTTTTCTTGAGATGGGGTTTTGTGTAACCCAGCCTGGCCTCGTATTCACTGTAGAGTTGAGGATGGCCTGGAACTCTTGATCTTCCTGCCTCTACCTACTAAATGGTGGGATTAAAAGATGGTGCCACCCCACCAGACCATAACAGGCTTCTTCTAACCTTTTTTTTTCACTTTCCACTTACCTGCTTGTTTATTTATTTGTGTGCACGTTCATGCCTATGCAGACATGCATCCGAGTGCCACGGTACGTGAAGGTCAGAGGACAACTTGCAGGAGTCAGTTCTCTCCTTTCAACACGTAGGGTGTGGGGCTCGAACTCAGGTCGTCCGGTTTGGCAGCAAGTACCTCTACCCGTTGAGCCATCCTGCTGCCCCTTTCTTTGCTGTTCTTTAGGCCTGTTAATGCCGTCGTGTTCACTCAGCTGTGAGCGTGTACTATTTCCTTCTCACCTACTCTGCCACCGGATTTCTTCACGGAACTGTTCTTTTGGATTTTGCCACATTCTCAGCATATGACGTCAACATGTTTTTAAAGCTTTTTAAAATTCTTTACCCCAATTCCACTCGGTCTTGTTTACCCTGTGAAAAATGCCTGGGCACAGGAGTATGCTGGAGACACTGGCAAAGACGACTGTTGGATTTGTTTGGAGGTTCTAGCAGGGGAGCGCAGCTACTCGGACACCCTTGACCGAGGACCGGTCCTCTATTCGGGGAAGGTCGTCCTCTTCCACCTGAGCGCGCAGCTTCGGGAGGGACGCACATGGAGCGGTGAGGGAGGAAGGGGAACACCCGCCTAGCCAGCCAGATCAGCCGAATCAACCCTGGCGATCAACGGGGTGACAGATGTCGCAGCCAGATCGCCCTCACATCCGACTGTTGGATTTGTATTTGTAATGCTCACGCCTGCCTGGTGGGTATCCTTTACAAGGTCATGACTGACCATGGCTCCAACATTGATGACGAACAATGAGTCATCCATACTTCAAAAACCCAAAAGTCTTGAATGCATCCCTATGGCTTATAAACATTACTGTTACCAATTCAGCCATGAAAGAAACTTTTATTTATTTATTTATTTATTTAGTTAGTTAGTTAGTTAGTTAGTTAGTTAGTTAGTTTTAGAGACAAGGTTTCTCTGTGTAGCTTTGTGCCTTTCCTGGAACTCACTCTGTAGCCCAGGCTCACCTTGAACTCACAGAGATCTGCCTGGCTCTGCCTCCCATGTTCTGGGATTAAAGGCGTGTGCCACTACTGCCCGGGGAGAGAAATTTTTTGAATCTTCTGTGGCTAAATTCCAGTTGATGGCTTCATGGATCTGAGAGTTTTAGAGGCTTAAGCATAGATAGAAGGGAAGATATTTTAAGGGCTGGGATGGTTATGTACAGATAATCCAAGTCGGATGAGTCAGCTGGCTCCATTTGTCGGGGGTGGGGGGGAAGCATTCACTTTACTAATATGGGAATTTGCGGATGGAATTTCTCAACAGTTAGGACTGATGGAATTTCTCAACAGTTAGGACCGGTGCTCCCTACCAGATGTTCTTCAAGAGTATTTGCACAATCAACAGGTTGGATCACTGTTAGCTGGACCTGGAGACTTGGAGTTAGACAACTTGTTCTTAGTGCCACCACATGCTTTATGGTAGCAGCTTCTGGCTGAATCTGCCCCTGGATGGATGATGAGGCTGTGGTCTAGGATGCCACTGGGTGGCAGGAATGCCGGCTGAGAACTACAAAGCACCCTGGGAATCCTGGTTCACAGCACAGGTCTGTTTTCACTGCTGGGACTATTTAGCTTCTATTTTTATTTCCCAAATAAGGATTTGCAATTTGACATAAAGAGTCTCCAAATATGTGCAGAGGGTCCTTACTCATACGGCTGTAGGAACTTCACTACTAAACTCAGAAGTTAAGTTAGGTACAGTCAATGGCCCCACAAAACTGAATGGCCTTTAATATTTTGGTGGCAGCAGACAGTCTGCCTTGTCTTTTTAATTAATTTTTTACGTTTATTTATTATCACAGCACACATGTAGAGCTCAGAGGACAACTCACAGTGAGCCAATTCTCTCCTTATACCGTGTGGGTCCCGAGGATTAAACTCAGGTTGTCAGGTTTGGTGGCAAGTGACTACTTGCTGAGCCTTCCCAGCCCCCACCCCGGCTGCTACAACACACTCCTTAAGTTTTAACTCTTTGTGAGCATCATGGTTCTCAGTGGAAAATAGTATAGCTATTTTTGGTATTAACTTTAGGATTACATGTAACAATCTGCTGTGTGCTTGACTGTCTGTATAAGTTCAAGAATGATGTCTTTTCTTCCTCATCTACTGAATGATGAACCTCCGGTTTCCAAGCTTGGACCTTCTCGTGTCCCTCTAGGTCAGGCAGGGTCCATATTTTCTGTTCACCTTAAAGAAACCTCAGAAGACTGACTTCCAGCCATTGTCAAGGCACTGACTGGTCAGTGGTGGCACACGCCTTTAATCCCAGCACTTAGGAGGCAGAGGCAGGAGGATCTCTGTAAGTTCAAGGCCAGTCTGGACTACAAAGAGAGTTCCAGGACAGTCAGAGCTGTTACACAGAGAAACCCTGTCTCAAAAAAACCCAATCATCAATCAATCAATCAATAACAGATCAAAGTCTCAGAGAGGGCAAACAAAAGAAGAGACTATTAAGGGGACATGGTCAAGGAAAGAAAACTCCACTTCCCTGAATCTGGTTTATATCTCTCACTGGCTGAGAGTCAAGAATTAGTATTAATATACTATGAGTATTAGTATTAGTGTAGCATGAGTATTAGTGTTAGCATAGTATTAGTATTGATATGAGTATGAGAATTAGTATAGCATTAGTATGAATATGAGTATTAGTATAGTATTAGTATCAGTGTCTTGCCTACATATATGTCTGTGTACTACACACATGCCTGGTGCCCTTGAAGTCCAGATGAGGGCATCAGATGCCCTGGAACTGGAGTTACAGATGGCTGTGCCAGTGCTCTTTAGCCACTGAGCCATCTCTCCAGCCCCTAAGAGTCAAGAATTTTGACTTCCAAGTCCTCTTGTAAAGACGACACCACTTTCTCTGAGAATTTTCAGAAATAATGTTAAAACAGTTAATGATTAAAGTCAAAACATGCCCATGTGTCCTATAACATACTGTGCTATATGACCAGGACAATTATCCTACAAGACAGAGCGGCCCTTAATAATCCCTTTTGAGATTCAGATGATAGAGTGCTGGCCTAACACGCACACCGAGCACGAAGAAAGCCATGGACTCATTCCCCCGCGCCACATAATCTGGCTGTGGTGATCCCTATCTGTAACTCCAGCACTTGGAAGGTTGAGGCAAGAGTATTCTCTGTTAAAGGTCACCTGCAGCTGCATAGTCTGGGCTGCATGAAACCCCGTCTTTAAAAAGCAAACGGGCTGGGGAGACATGTCAGCAGGTAAGTGTGCCTTCCAGAGGACCCAGAGTTTGGTTCCCAGCACCAATTCAGGCAGCTCCCAGCTGCAGCTCCAGGTCCAGGGGATTGGACGCCCGCTTCTGGCCTCCATGGGCAGTCCCATCCATGTGTCATACAATCACACACTCATAAATGAAAATAAATCTTTTTAAAAAAGAGGGAGGCTCTTTTCAGCCAGTGACAATCAATGGGTATCTCTAAAGACAACTAACACAAGTGTCACAGGACAGGGGCAGGAAAACCCTCCCTCAGGAAGCAGAAGTGCAAGCTGGGATAGCCTGCGGTCAACACTAAGTTTATCCTCACAGCATATGCACAGTCCGGGTTTCAGGAGTACTCAGTGCCTCGAGATTACATGCAGAGTCTTCTCCTGGGACTCTGAGCGTTGAACTAGCAAATCAAGGATCATTGATGTTGTCTACAATGCCTCCAACAAGGTCCCTGTGGAGAACTTGGCGGTGCACACAGTACGTTCTGCCCCTGGGCTGAAGGAAGGGGCTCCTGATGAGGAAGAGATTTTAAACAAAAAACAGATCAAAGACAATTCCAAAGAAATACAGTGAAAGGGAAAAAAATGCCTTCTGCAGGAAGTAGTTTTCTCCTCTTCTGGAGGAGCATTGCAACAGGGCACATTTCTGGCTTTCGTTGCCTCAAGACTGGGCCATGTGGTGGAGCAGAAGGCTGTGTGCTAGAGGGCAAGGAGCTGGAGTTGTCTGTGAGCAAGATCGAATCCCAGAAAGGCAAGTAGGTCATCCTCCGTAGTTCGTGTGATAAAGGTGCTCATTGTCCTATGTAACAAAGGGGAGAGGTGGAGAGCATGGTGGCTCATACCTTTAACACCAGCCCTCAGGAGGCAGAGCCAGTGGAGCTCTGTGAGTTCAAGGCTAGCCTGGTTTACTGGAGTTGCTGGCCAGAGTAAGACCCTACCAGAAAACCAAAACCCCAAACAAACAATGCCCAAATAAATGTATTGCCAAACAATGATAGATCTGTTTCCTGTTTAGGAAAAGTCTTTTCTACTGCCTTTTTAACATAATAGGCCTACAGATACAGAGCAGCAAAGAGTCTCATCACAAAGACCACCCTAGTGCTCCTTTTTCTGTCTGCCCTCAACTGCTCCAATAAATACACAAGCCTCGCAAGCAAAAGTGACTTTGCCAGGCTAATGATGGGGCCACTCTGTTCCCACCCCCTAGACTCCCCAGCTTGGGTGTGTGGCGGCCTACAGTTTTTCACCTTCTGTTCTTCCCTTCTTTGAAATCCAGCTACCACAGATACCCTGGTTTCAGGCCACCTGGTGGCCTCAGGCGTTTCCACCCTGACCCCACCTTGCTCTCCACTTGGCCCAGCACTTCAACTACATTCCTTCGAGTACTCCATTTCCTACTGTGGTTCTAATTACCCTGCACTGTTATTTATCTGTTTACATGGAAGCCTCCTCCACTAAACTAAACTCATACTGGGCAGGGGCCGTGTTTGAGTCACCTCCACACTGTCAACATCAGCAAGGCCTCACAGCTGGCCCCGGGTAGCCGTGCCATAAACGATTGTTGAATGAATAGGTGAGGCAGTGCCTTGAGCTGCCATGTGCTATTGAGACTTCTGTTCAGCCACCGTCCTTGGTCTTTTCCCAGGTCTGTGTCTCTCTTCTTCAAAGTTCTCTTGTAATGAGTTCTCTGTATCACAAGGCTCTGGTCAAACTGTCCAGCTGGAGTGGGTGGGAACACCTCATGGAAACTGTATTATAAAGAGACATGGACTACAGTCCCTACCTACTACCAAAGCTAGTGAGCTCTAATTTCTGCACATAGCTAACAAGACCAACTGTGTGCGTGTGCATGCGTGTGTGTGTGTGTGTGTGTGTGTGTGTGTGTGTGTGTGTGTGTGTGTTGGGGATGGAACCTACTTGGGGCATCACTCAATTCTGCCACTGAGTTATACCCCTAGCCAAGGCCAATCAAGTTCTGTCAACCCCTTGGCACAGGCCTAGCACGTAAGCCTGAATAATTTTTTAAAGAGTTCATTTGCCAGGCAGTGGTGGCACACGCCTTTAATTCCAGCACCCAGGAGGCAGAGGCAGGTGGATCTCTGAGTTGGAGCCCAGCCTGGTCTACAGAGTGAGTTCCAGGACAGCCAGGACTACACAGAGAATCCCTGCCTTGAAAAACAGAGAGAGAGAGAGAGAGAGAGAGAGAGAGAGAGAGAGAGAGAGAGATCATCTAAGGGCCTGTCAGTCGCCTAGATAGGAAAACACCCCTCAGAAAAGACATTCCCTACCCCATTTTCTCAAGCCTGGGTTGGAATAAACTATGACCCAGCAATCTCTGTCTCCCTGTTTGTGGTTATAGCCCCGCCCCCACCCCACCCCTACCCTGCATGGTGGAACACGGTGAGAACTTGTTTCCTTTCAGAGTCCTTTTGGCCACTGACCACCCTCCTCTCTTGAAGGTGCCCCACTTTACTCTGTAACGAACTGTCTTCCACACTGGCTCTGTGTGTCCTCTTAACTGGCAAGCATCTCTCCAAGGCCCCTCTTTGCTTTTGTGTGTCCGTTCATTTTAGAAAGGAATAATGACCCAAAGCTCAGGAACCCACAGAGCCAAGCACACAGGCAAAGGCCGCCTGAGCGCCATGGGCTGAGAACCCTCCGGAAATGGACACGTGAATGAGAGTCCCCTGCCCCAGAGGGCTCTGTACAGGTTCATAAAGGGCAGACACAAACAGATAAGTCCTCACAGCACAGGGACCTGCTCAGGCACAGCCACACACAGCACAGGGCTGACGCTGCCTGCGGCTGGGGACGGGCGCTCACAGATGCCAGACTGCAGAGTGAAAGGATTTCAGCCCCATGTCAGAACAACTGGAATTCCTGTGATCTATGTCTCAGCATCCATTTTGAGCATGTTTAACCTTCTCTTCCCAGAAGCAGGGCCTACCTGCCGGGGTACTGCCCTGCCTTCCTCTTCCTCCCAGTTCCTCCGTGGATTAATCCAGATATTTGCCTCTTGGTGACCATCTCCTATTTGACCCCCACAGAGCCTCTCATTCTGCTTGGTCTATGCAGATAAGCCACAGCGACCACCTCAGTCACTATGGCAATTCCTGGAACTTCTGCCTACTTGTTCTAAACCCGCACCTAGCATCCCCCAGAAAATCTGCTTGGCTGACACCATAGGCTCCCCGTAAGTGCTTTTAGTGCGCAGGTCTCTGTCAGCGGCTGGTCATCATGCTGTCCCTGTCCCTTCTCATTAGCCTTCTTTTCTCTGGGATCTATATGGATTTTAAAAATTGTTTCTGGGCGGGGCGGTGGTGGCGCATGCCTTTAATCCCAGCACTCCGGAGGCAGAGCCAGGCAGATCTCTGTGAGTTCGAGGCCAGCCTGGTCGACAGAGTGAGATCCAGGACAGGCACAGAGAAACCCTGTCTTGAAAAATAAAAAAAGAGGCCGGGCGGTGGTGGCGCACGCCTTTAATCCCAGCACTCGGGAGGCAGAGCCAGGCGGATCTCTGTGAGTTCGAGGCCAGCCTGGGCTACCAAGTGAGTTCCAGGAAAAGGCGCAAAGCTACACAGAGAAACCCTGTCTTGAAAAACCAAAAAAAAAAAAAAAAAAAGAAAAAGAAAAAGAAAAAAGAAAAAAATGCTTCTGTAACACCACTGGCTTTGTTCGGCTGCCTCCTCCACGTCTCCTGACACATGTGGGCCTAACTCTTCTCCTTGTCAAGGGTCTTGGAGAGTGGAAACATGAGGTCAGATGAGAGTATACCGAGACACTGAAGTCCGCCTCTGTCACTTGGGGCTGCTTACTGACAGTGCCAGCCTGTTCTTGTGATAGCGAAAGGTGGACAAAGGCTGGGGCTTTTGCTCAGTGGCTCTTGCCTACCATGCTCAAGGCTCTGGTTAAAAGAGAAACTAGGTCGGCTGCACAGGATTGAATGGAACATACAGGCGTGCCTAGAAAATTGTCAGGGACGTGGATTCACACGTGGTTCCCTTGTAAGCAGCAGTGTGGGAGGTTTTGAAGAAGAAAGGTGGAGACAAAGAGGGGCATGTCTTCCTGCTGTGGGGACATCCAGAGACGGTGCCCTCGCCTGGCAACAGAGAAAAGAGATGCGTGCCACGGTCAGGGCAGAGGACGTATGAGGAGGGTGTGGCCGGAGGAGATGCTGGCGTGTGCCGCGGTGAGAGACTGAAGCAATCCACTGTCAAGTCGCTCTTAGAGGAAGCGGAGTGGAGTCCGCGGAGATGGGTGTCCACGGTGGGCTCCATCCAGCGCATGAGCTCCAGGGGAAAGAGGTGTCCGCACAATGGGCCAGCAAGTGAAGCAGAGCAGGCTCCGAGCCTTGGGAAGTTGATGACCAACTTAAGACAACCCTGGAAGATGACCAGGCAGACACGGTGTGGTGACGGAATTCTCCAGAGCTCAGCCCTGGCTTTATTCCCAGGGGCAGCAAGAAGACCCAGGATGGGGCTGGGGCTATTTGCTGGGCTAGTATCTGCTTCAGTGATAAGGGGCAAGAAAATAGAGGAAGTCCCTGAACTCTCTTACTGAAGACCCAGATTTCCATGTACTTGGCAGATTTGACAGGAAGTCAAAAGCGGAGGGGGCTTTTGAAGTTGTCGGATCTGGGTTCTTCAATTTTCTCATGATCGGAAGGCTCAGCTCTAAAACCATGACAGTGGCAGGTGACAGAGGATAAATTCTCACCCCAGACAGATCACTGGACCCCCCCACGCCTCAGTCTCCAACTGTAAGATGTGGCAGCCCCCTGCTTGCTTGCTTTAATGGAAGTCTGCCTTTGCTGCTCCTCACCATCAGGTTGTGCCTTTCAGAGGACGCCAGGACAGGGGTCGTACTGACTTCCCTATGCACAGGAAGAACTCAGGGCTGGCCACATTTCCCTTTGTCTACTGAAGGTAAACTTTCGAAATGCAAAGTGTTTTCCACCAACATTGTGTCTGAAGGTTTTAGCTTTTGCTCATGTTGCTGTCTGAACGGCAAACCATCTCCCTTCTGTTCACAGTTCCTGTGTCTCATCACCAGGGATATGTAGCGAGGCCCAGGCACACCATACTCAGCAGTGAAGTGCGCCAGTTGGGAGCTGGGTGTTTATAGAGGAATTGTAAGACAGATCCATGCGCCGGGTGGTGGAGGTGGCGCACGCCTTTAATCCCAACACTCAGGAGGCAGAGCCAGGCAGATCTCTGTGAGTTCGAGGCCAGCCTGGTCTACAGAGCAAGATCTAGGACAGGCACCAAAACTACACAGAGAAACCCTGTCTCAAAAAAACAAAAAAACAAAACAAAACAAAAAAAGAAAAGAAAAAAGAAAGAAAAGAGAGAGAGAGAGAGAGAGAGAGAGAGAGAGATCCAGGCATGGTGGTACATACCTATAATCACAGCACTTGGGAAGTAGAGGCAGGAGGATCAGGAGTTCAAGGTCATTTTCAGCTGAATAGCAAGTTCAAGGCCAGTCTGGGCTACATTAGACCGTGTCCCTACATATACACAAAACAAAAACAAAAGTACCCAACAGATGGAAGAAAGAAATGAAAAAGAGAGACACTCAAGATTTAGCCCCAATAGGAAGCACGGACACAAGCCAAGAGCCAGAGTCTCCATGACAGATGAACTTGTCACCTTACCCCACACCTGCTGTCAATTCTCTTCCTGCATGAGTCTGGTGGGCCTCCACACTCTGTGTAGTGACTGAGGACATGTGGGAACTGCCATTGATGGGAAGGATAAGTTCTGAGTTAAAAGTTGGAACTGGATGATTGTGCTCACTCACAGTTCCTCCTCAAAGTCACCATCGAGCCAAGCAACTCTACTCCCAGGCGCGTGCCCAAGTGTCTTTGTCACTGTTCTTCTGCTGTGAAGAGACCCCATGACCAAGGGCACTTAGAGAAGAAAGAGCTTTTTGAGCTTACTGGGGGCTTGTAGTTTCAGAGGGTGAGTCCACGACCATCACGGTGAGCAGCATGGCAGCAGGCAGGCAGGCATGGCTCTGGAGCAGGAGCTGAGAGCTTACGTCTGATCCACACGTGGGAGGCAGAAACAGAGTGCTGACTAGGAATGGTGTGGACTTCTGAAACTTCAAAGTCCACTCCCAGTGACACACTTCCCCCAATAAGGCCGCACTTCCTAATCCTTCCCAAGCAGTTCCACCAACTGAGGACCAAGTATTCAAACATATGAGCCTATAGAGGCTGTTCTCATTCAAACCAGCACACCAAGATAAACTGAAAACACGTCCACACAAAGATATGAGCATGGATTTTCATGGCAGTACCTATGACAGCCAGGAAGTGCAAATAGCTCACATGTCCAGCAAACAGTGACTGGATAAACAAAATGGAGTATGTCATATAATAGAACAGTCTGTAAAAATAAAAAGGAATAAAATGGGGATACAGGGATAGATCACTGGTTAAAAGCACTTCCTGCTCTTCCAGAGGACCTGAGTTTGGTTCCCAGGACCAACTCAGGCAGCTCACAACCAGCTCTGTAACTCCAAATTCAGAGAATTTGACTCCCTTTTCTGGCCTCTGTGGGTACCTGCACTCACTGGTGGGCACGCATGTACACATACACAAGCACACTCACAGGCACAAAGGCACACACATGCACACACGCAAGCACAAAGGCACACATACATGCACACACACAGGCACATAGGCACACACAGGCATGAAGGCACACACACATGCACACACACAGGCACAAAGGCACACACATGCACATACATACAGGCACAAAGGCACACACACATGTACACATACACAAGCACACTCACAGGCACAAAGGCACACACATAGGCACATACACAGGCACAAAGGCACACACACACATGCACACACACACAGTCACAAAGGCACACACATGCACACACAGGCACAAAGGCACACATATGCACACACACAGGCACAAAGGCACACATACATGCACACACAGAGGTACACATAGGTACACACATGCACACACACTCATAGGCACACATACATATACACACACATACAGGCACTCACAGGCACACACAGACAGAGAGACACACAGAGAGAATTAAAAATAAAGGAATGAAATGAAAGAAGAAAGCACTCATACATGCTACAGAATGAATGAACCTTGAAAAGATTTTGTCCATAAAAAGGCCAGTGTTAAAGGATTGCATATCATATGATTCCATTTGTACTACCCAGCACAGACAAATACAGAGAGGCAGAAAGTGAAGGCAGATTGCCCAAGGTCTCATTATATATCTCTGGCTGGCCTAGAGCTAGGCTGATCTGCCTGCTTCTGCCTTGGAGTGCTGGGAATAAAGGCATATGCCGACACACATAACTTCCATTATTCTTTCTTTCTTTTTTTTTTTTTTTTTTTTTTTTTTTTTTTTTTTTTTTTTTTGAGACAGGCTCTCCCTGTGTAGCTCTGGCTGTCCTAGAACTCTCTATGTAGACCACCAGGCTGGCCTCAAATGTGCAGCAATCCACCTGCTCTGCCTCCCAAGTGCTGGGATTAAAGGCATGGGCTACTGTGGGATGTTCTGTATGTCAAATGTGTTGCTCTGATTGGTCAATAAATAAAACACTGATTGGCCAGTAGCCAGGCAGAAAGTATAGGTGGGACTAACAGAGAGGAGAATTGAGAGAACAGGAAGGCAGAGAGAGGAGAGACACTGCCAGCCGCCGCCATGACAAGGAAGATGTAAGGTACCGGTAAGCCACGAGCCACGAGGCAAAGTATAGATTAATAGATACAGGTTAATTTAAGATATAAGAACAGTTATCAAGAAGACTGAGCCATTAGGCCAAACAGTTTAAATAACATAAGCGTCTGTGTGTTTATTTTATAAGTGGGCTGTTGGACTGCCGGGACTTGGTGGGACCCGGAGAGAAAACTCTCTAGCTGCAATGGGCCACCGTGAATGGCCCATTATTCTTTCTTATCCCCTCCTCCCACTAAACCTAGGGCCCTTGATGCATTCAGTTAGGATTGCCTGCATGAACATGGGTAGGGAGCTAAGATTATTTACTCAAGCAAGGGTCGTTTACCAGTGGACTACATTGTTGAAACTATAATTGCCCCCTCCCCAGCCACCACTAACTGCTTATAGTTCCTCAGAGGGGGTGGGGCTTCATGAACCCCTCCCCCACCCATGATAGAGTGAGGGACCCAGTCTTGTACAGATCTCGTGCGGATAACTACTGCTGACCTGAGTTCAGGGGTGCGACAGCCTTGTCACACTCTGAAGACAGTGTTTCACAGCGTGCCTCTGCTGTGGGATAGTGCTCTTGTACATGGGTTTAGTAAAACACTGGTTGGCCAGTAGCCAGGCAGGAAGTATAGGCATATAGGCAGGGTGAGCAGACTAAAAGAATTCTGGGAAGAGGAAGGACAGGTCAGGAGTCGCCAGCCAGACACAGAGGAAGCAAGATGATAAGGCAGAACTGAAAAAAGGTACCAAGCCATGTGGCTGAATATAAATAAGAATTATGGGTTAATTTAAGTGTAAGAGCTAGTCAGTAATAAGCCTGAGCTAATGGCTGAACAGTTATAAATAATATTAAGCCTCTGAGCGATTATTTTATAAGCAGCTGCAGGTCTACAGGGGCCCAGGCGAGACCCGAGAAACCTTCCGACTACATGCCTCCCCATCCTGCCATCTCTTATGTGTTTTCTCTTCTCTCCTGCCAAGTGCCGTGAGCCTGGGAGGAAGGCGTGACACAGGTGTCCTATTTAAGGCTAATGGCTCCACAGTCACTTATTCTCGGCACTCTGACCAGTTATGAGTCTCTGCGTTAACTGCTGCCCATTGCAGAGAGAAGCTTTCCTGGCCAACACTGAAGGCGGCACTAATCTGTGTGCAAATATAAATATTTAGAAGGCAGTACATCCATTAGCAAGACGACAGCAATAGACTCCCCAGAGGCCAGTGAGCTCCTCAGCCTGGAGCTTTTGACCAGGCTTATGGTACCATTGTTTTTGCTTTTGCTTTCTGAGGTAGGATCTCACAGACCAAACTGACTGGAATTTGCAGTCCTCCTGCCTCAGCCTTCTAAGTGTTCCAACTACCAGCACGCACCACCAAGCATTCTATCAATTCATCTTTACACCAGCCTCATAAGAGACACTCATGTTTACAGATTAGGATTCTGTGATTTGGGGGGGGGGGTGTTCATCAGAGTTCACAAAGAGTTCACAAGTTTGAGGGAAAGAAAAAGAAAAAAAATCAAACACACATATACACACACACATGTACACACACACACACACACATTAAGGTTCCTAAGTCCCTAAAGTAGAATGAAAGCCTGTACTTTGTCTTTTCTTGTCTGCCACATTGAATCCTCCTTTGCACCCAGCCTTAGTGTCCCACAATAAAAAGGTTCAGTATTAACTTTGTGTCTCATTCTTTGCTCTGGTCCCTGTGAGGAAAAGGGTCCCCTGACAGAAAGTGTTCTATAAAGAGATGGCTTGGGAGTTAAGAGTACTGGCTGTTCTTGCAGAGGATCTGGATTTGGTTTCCAGCACCCACATGATGGCTCACAACCATTCTCTTTTTTTTTCTTTTTCTTTTTTCTTTTTTAATTGAAAATTGTTTGGGCTGGAGAGATGGCTCAGCAGTTAAGAGCATTAGGTGCTCTCCCCAAGGACCAAAGTTCAATTCCTAGCACCCACATGGCAGCTTACAACAGTCTGTAAATCCAACTCCAGGGAATCCAATACCCTCCCAGAGATATAAATGCAGGCAAAACATCAATATACATAAAATAAATATAAATAAATAAAAAATTTTAAAAGAAAGGAAAAGAAAACTGCTTTGTCATGCAGTGTTTTCTGATCATTTTTCCTCTCCCTCAATTCCTCCAGATCTTCCCCATCTTCCCATCCACCCAGCTCCACACTCCTTTCCCCCCGAGCTCCACACTCTTTTTCTCTCTTTGAAGAAAAAAACAAAACCAAAAAGTTAAGAAAAAATCTATCAAAACACAAAAATGGAAACCATAATATACAACCAAAAGACCAGTAAGACAAGAAACTCCCAAACAAAGCAAAATGAGACAAAAAATTCACCAAGTAGGGGCTGGAGAGATGGCTCAGGGGTTTAGAGCTCTGCCTGTTCTTCCAGAGGTTCTTGAGTTCAGTTCCCAGCCACCACATGGTGGCTCACAACCATCCATAATGAGAACTGGTGCCCTCTTCTGGCATGTAGGCATTCCTGCATGGAGAACACTGGATATGTGATAAATAAAATCTTTAAAAAAATAAAAATTCACCAAGTACCACTAAATTTGTTTTATGTTGGCCAGCTATTCCTGGGCAGGGGGCCTACCCTGAACTGTGGTTAATATACATAGTGACAATACATTGGAGAAAACGATTTTTTCCTTTGCCGGTGGATATCAATTGCAGACAGCTTCTTGGTTAGGGTGGGAGCCCCTGTCCACTTGCCTTCTCGATGCTGAGACCTCATCTGGATTGAATCCGTGCAGGCCCTGTATATGATGCCGTAGTCTGTGAGTACACACGTGGGTCAGCCCTGTTGTGTCTGTAAGGCACTGTTTCCTTGGCACCATCCATCACCTCTGGATCTTACAATCTTCCCACCTCCTCTTCCAAACAGATCCCTAAGCTCCGAGCGGAGGGGGTTGGTGAAAACATCCCATTTATTTGGAATTGAGTACTCCAAAGTCTCTCATTCTCTGCACATTGTCCGGTTGTGCGTTTCTGTGTTGATTCTCATCAGCTGCAAGAAGCAGCTTCTCTGATGCCGCCTGAGCAAGTCACTGATCTATGGGTACAGCAAAAGGTCATTAGGAGTCATCTGATTGCCATGTTCCTTTAGCAGAACAATAAATAGTACATTGTTTTCCCCCAGGGCCAGGGCCTATCCAGACTCAGGTTCTTAACCACTCAAGCAGTGTCAGGCATGGATTCTGTTTCTTTAAGTGGACCTTAGACCCGATGAGAGTGGTTGGTTACTCCCACAGTGTCTGTGCCACAGTTACCCCAGCAGAGCTTGCAGCCGGGTCGCTGTTGCAGGTCTCCCGGTTTGTAGCTGGATTGATGACTACCTTTCTCCTTCCTCTGGAACACGGCTTCAGAAGTCCTGGCCTAGAGGTTCCCAGGGACACAAGATGGAATGGCTGTGCGAAGTCTGCCTTCTGCTTCGGGTCTGGAATCAGACACAGTGATGTCTCTGCAGGGCTCACTTAGAGTGTGCATGTGGGGACACTCACCAAGATACCCCCATGCTGAACCGGTTCAGACTACATCAACTAACCTCCCTAAAAGTCACTCAGTCTCAGCCCTGCCAGAAAGTACTGGGTTCATGCCAGGCAGAGAGAGCACTTCCTGCAGCCCTGGTGGCAGCAAGTCCCATAGCTGTGAAGTGCTTCTCACATTCAAAGAAGTGGACTAGCTCCAGTTCAGATTCCCCCAGGCTCTGAACGCTGCATTGGCTCAGATCCTCTTCCAGAGAAGCCTGGGGGGCCTGGAGGGGCCCAGCAGCAAATATATTCTTTCCTCAAGTCCAGCTCCCAGTTTCTGGGTCCTTTCCCCACACCCAGCAAGGATTAAGCATGTTCTTTTCTTTAAAATATATATATATATATATATATATATATATACTTATTTTGTTTATTTATTTTATATGTGTGTGCGTGTGGCATGTACATGTGTGAAGGTCAGAGGACAGCTTGGACAAGTTGATAGAATTCCTGGCTATCACACCCCCAGCTGCATGACCGACCATGCGAACATGCGCTGTTCAGTAGCCAAGCAAGAGGCTTAGTCATTCCAGGGCCTTACATCCTAAGTAGCCCATGCTCTGCATGGTCACGTAATTTGCACACAGCGTGATCACGTAATCTATGCACGTATGTGGCATAGCTATGTAAGCCCATGTGCGCATGTGCGGGGGAACCTATAAAAGCAGGTTCCGTCTTATCCCTCTCTCTCTCTCCCTGCACAACCATTTCACATAGGCCTAAGCATTCCCCTCTGTTCCTTCTCTTACTAAACTCTAATAGTGGCATTTCTCGAACAGTAAACAACGCTGCTTAATAAATAACACAAGTGAGTTATCTTCTTCCATGATGTGGGTCCCATGAATGGAACTCAGCTTGTCAGGCTTGGCAGTGGGCAGGTGCCTCTACCCACTGAACCACCTCACCAGTCCAAACACAGCTGTCCTTCCCTTCCTTCTTTCTTTCCTTTCTCCCTTCTTTTCTTCTTTTTAGACAATGTCTCACTGCATAGCTCTGATTGGCCTTGAGCTCTCTATGTAAATCAGACTGACCTTGAACTCGAGACATCCACCTGGATCTGCCTCCCAAGTGCTGTGATTAAAGGTGCATGCTACCACATCTGACCTATATTTTCTTTTAATTTTATTTTATGTGTACAGGTGTTTTGCCTGCATGCTTGTCTGAGCTCCATTTGTGTGTTTGGTGCTCAAGGAAGCCAGAAGAGGGCATCAGATCTCTTGGAACTGGAGTTACAGGAAGTTGAGAGTCGCCCGTAACCACTCAACTACTGAGCCATCTCTCCGGCCCAGCCTACAGTTTCCTTAAGATTGACTTTCTCTTTAATCATGTGTCTGTGTGTCTGTGTGCAGGTGCCTGAGAGGCTGGAGATGGGGAGTCCTCTGAAAGTCGTATTACAGGCCGTTGTGAGCTGCTCAACAGGCTGGGTCTTCTGTAAGAGTATCAAGTGCTCTTAACTGCTGGGCCACCTGGCCAGGCCCCAAGAATAATTTCTTTGGAGCATCCATCTCTAACAAAATTGGGAGAAGAGCCTTGGTTTGGGCAAGCTGTCACATGTGGGTGCTCCTTCAGTCCTCTTCTGCTTTGGAAACATCTCGTGCATGGCACTGCATGTGTCATAGGGCCAGACACCGACCACTGAAAGCCCAAGTCTGGAATGACTAGCCTGTGATGAGTAGCATGTGGACAGGCTGTCCCCACACGTACTCAGCTCAGTGAATTGCTTTTTCCGGGGAGCGTCAGAAAGCCGTTACATCCTGTTTCTTCTGCTGGGGCCTCGGAACTTTAGCTTCTGCTTTAGGGCTGCAGAGGACTTTAAAGGAAGGGGAAGACTGGGGAAGTAAGATCCAAGCCAAAGAAAGGAAAGTTCCAGGCTTAGTCAGCAAGCATAGGAGGATGAAAGCAAGCAAAAGATCTCACGCTGTGCTGGGAAGATGGGTCAGTGAGTAAGAGAGCTTGCTGTGAGCATGAGGACCTGAGTTCAGATCGCCAGAACCTGTGTAAAAAGCCAAGTGTGCACACACCTGTAAACTCAGTGTTTGGGGGACGGGCAGGAGGATGGCTGGAGGGTTTTGGCCACCAGTCTACTGCCAGGTTCAATGAAAGGCCCTATCTCAAGGGAATAAGGTGGAGCATGATAAAGCAAGACACCTGACCTCCTCTGACCTCTGTGTGTGTGTACGGGCACGCACACTCACATGTATATGCACACACACGTAAATAAAATGTAATAGCAATTTTAAAAAACCCAGGAGTAGCTCCCAGCTCCCAAGGTTCTGTTTCTCCAAGTCACTGCGCTAAGTGCCAGCTGGGCCTTCTGACTCAACAGCTTGGAGTCCTGGACCATGGCCTCCACCTCTCTTCCCTCAGAGAGGTTGTGAGAGACTGTATTGAGGGGAACCTGCCTTCCTCTGTCTGTCTACTTTCCAAATATTCGTGTGGCTTTATGCAGGGAGCCTTTCTAAGAGAGCCACACATGGAGCAGTGCTATATCGTTAAATGTGAGTAGGGCAGCAGACTGCACTGGCTGCCAGGGATCAAGACTCTGCCTGCAATTGCTCTGCTGCTGTCTCCCCGAGTGCAGAGCCTGTGTCTGCTTGTTCGCTGGAACCTGGTGTCTGATACAGAGTAGAAGCCCAATAAATAACTGTTTGAATTTCTAGTTTTAGTGGTGGCCAAGGGGCCAAAATCTAGATCAGGGTCGACAACCTACGTTCTTCCCTAAATGATGGGGTCCCAAAGGGTGGTGTGAAAGTTAATCTTGATTGTGAATTTGGTTGAATTAAGAATCCCTTAGGAGATTGAGAAGGAACAGCTCAGGGCTGGGGAGGTGGCTCAGAGGTTAAGAGCACTGGCTGCTCTTCTAGAGGACCTGGGTTCAATTCCCAGCACCCACATGGCAGCTCACAACTGTCTGTAGCTCCAGTTCCAGAGGATCTGACACCCTCACACAGACATACACGCAAGCAAAACACCAATGCACATAAAAAATAAAAAAGAGCCGGGCGGTGGTGGCGCACGCCTTTAATCCCAGCACTCGGGAGGCAGAGCCAGGCGGATCTCTGTAAGTTCGAGGCCAGCCTGGGCTACCAAGTGAGTTCCAGGAAAGGCGCAAAACTACACAGAGAAACCCTGACTCGAAAAACCAAAAAAAAAAAAACAAAAAAACAAAAAAAAAAAAACAAAAAAAAAAATAAAAAATAAAAAAGAATTTTCAAAATAAAAATAAGAAGGAACAGCTCTGGGCATGTTGTCAGGGCGTTTCCAGAGTTATTAGACTAGGGTTGTGACCTTCTCAGTTCCTTGATGGATCATACTATGAAGGCGTTCCTGGGAGGTGGTGAGAGGCAGGAGGTGGGGGAAGTAGGTCACGGTGAAGTGTTCTCGAAGGTTATGTTTAGCTCTGGCCCCTCCTGTGTTCTCTCCTTTCCTGATGCCTTGATGTGAACTATTTTACCATTCCCACCTTCAAACACACATTATGATGATGTGTCCTGCAAAGCCAAGAGCCAGATGACTGTTTCCTCCTTTAAATGCTTTTCTTGGGTATTGGTCACACATCAGAAAAGCCTGACTCAGGCAGCAGAGCTTTCACCTGAAGCCTGCCTGGCTTCCTCACAACGCAGCCATGGCTGCCCTTCATCTGCAGCCTCATTCGTCTGGTGTCACCAGAGATCCTGGTACCCTGGGCACGTGAAAGCACAAACACACGTACACAGAGAGAGGTGGGAGCACACTCATGCACATACACAGAGGTGGGAGCACACTCATGCACATACACAGAGGTGGGAGCACACTCATGCACATACACAGAGGTGGGAGCACACTCATGCACATACACAGAGGTGGGAGCACACTCATGCACATACACAGAGGTAGGCACACACTCGTGAACACACACAGAGGTGGGCACACACTCGTGAACACACACAGAGGTGGGCACACACTCGTGCACACACACTGCATTCATGTTGACTTCTCATCTGAAGATTTAGATATCCAGCTCCTCTTACAGTGTCATGTTTTTGCTGGTGAACTTGACTGAATTTTTTTTTGGAAACCCAGGACAATTTTCTTGAATCAAAACCAGATATGGAGTCGTTTTGTAGGAGACCTCGGATGGGCAGATCACCTAACTCCTGGAACCTTCCTTTCACCCCCGTTCTGTCCAGTACAGGGGAACTCTGTCTCTCATCAGTCTTTGGTGAAACCAGGACCTCTTCCAAACAGCATGATGTTTTATTTGAGTCTTGATGGACAAGTAAGAGTGAACCGGGTATTTCAACCTCAAGGGGAAGTCTGATGGGCGTGGTGGGCGACACCTCTAATCCCAGCTACAGGGATGGAGGGGATGCAGGATCTGGAGTTCGAGGCTGCGGTGGACTGAAGTAAACGGCCCCCAAAGGGAGTGGCACTGTTAGGAGGTGTGGCCTTGTTGAAGTGGATGTGGGCTTGTTGGAGGAAGTGTGTCACTGTGGAGGCGGGCTTTGAGGTCTCATATATGTTCAAGCCACGCTCAGTGTCTCAGTTCACTTCCTGATGCCGGCAAGATTTAGAACTCTTAGTCCTTCCCCAGCACCATGTCTGCCTGCCGACAACCATGTCCCACAACGGTGAAAACGGACTAAACTTCTGAGACTTTAAGCCACCCAATTAAGTGTTTTCCTTTATAAGAGTTGCCGTGGTCATGGCGTCTCTTCACAGCAATAGAAACCCTGACTAAGACAAAGGCCAATGGGCCACATAGCAAGACCTTGTTTAAAAGAGGAGGGGTGGTAATACTGTATGTCCCCCACCTGGTAGTACCAAGTTCCTGTGGATGGGTAGATAAGTATGTATAGAAGGAAGCCAAACAATGAACTCAGAAACTGAATGTGAAGGCACAGTGTAAATACCTAAGTTCAGGCTGGAGAGCTGGGTTTAGTGACCGATTATAAAGGATCTGTGTGTAAGGGGAGAAATTTAACTCCATCTTGTTGGCAGGAACGAGTTCTCATTTTAAAGTAAGGAGAGAATGAGATTAGGTCTATTTTTTTTTTTTTTTTTTTTTTTTGGTTTTTCGAGACAGGGTTTCTCTGTGGTAGCTTTGCGCCTTTCCTGGAACTCACTTGGTAGCCCAGGCTGGCCTCGAACTCACAGAGATCAGCCTGGCTCTGCCTCCCGAGTGCTGGGATTAAAGGCGTGTGCCACCACCGCTCGGCTAGGTCTATATTTTTAAAAGTTTTATCATATGTATTTATTTGTGTGCATGGGTGCACATGTGCCATTGTACATGTGTAGAAGTCAGAGGACAGCTTGGGAGAATTAGTTCTCTCCTTCCACCATGTGGGTCCTGGGGATCGAACCTGGGTGATCGGACTTGGTGGCAAGTGCCTTTCCCCACTGAGTCAGCTCTCTGTCCCAGGATCTATCTCTGCAAAGATTACCTTGGAAAAGACCAAGATGGAAAAGAGAGGAGAGAGAAGCCACACAGCGAGGCTGTGGAAAGAGACATGGGAAGAGGAACACACCCCATTACAGGTAGTTTACACGTCACCACCTGGACCAGGAGGCTGGTAAGGAAGGTGGAGATCTTGGATATCTTTCATATTTCTGTCTTTGCAAATTACACAGGTCACAATGCTGCTCATTCAAAAAAACAGCAAGAACGGGCTTAGAGAGAGGAAATGTTGAGTCTTCCCAAGACTTTTTATGATGAAATATTACACAACATAGAAAAGCACAAAAAAGAAATGAATTGCATGATAAATAATAAAGCTATTTTTAAGTTTTTATTTACTGTGTGTGTGTGCCCACGTGTGTCCACCACAGTGAGCACACGGAGGCCAGAGAACAGCTTCTGGGAATTGGTTCTCTCTTTCCATCATGTGATTTCTGGGATCGAGCTCAGCTAGTCAGGCTCAGTGGCAGTGCCTTTGCCTGCTGAGCCTTCTCATGGCCCTCTTCCTGCTTATTTCCTCTGAGTAGCCTGTGGGAGCGAACTGGAAATTCTGCTCTGGAATCTAGGGAAGATGGCGTGGTCCGAACGGCAGTCTGGCAGAAAGAGTCCTGGGATTTATAAGTCAGCACTTACTGGCTTAAAGTCAGAACAAGAGATGGTGGTTAGAGAGATGGCTCAGTGGTTAAGAGCACTTGTCGTCCTTGCAGAGGACCCAGGTTGGTTCCCAGTATGCACATGGTGGGTCACAAACACCTACATCTCCACTTCCAGCGGATCAGATGCCTTCTTTTGACCTCTATGGCACCAGGCATGCACTCGGTACACATATATACATACAGGCCAAACACTTGTATGCTGTGGGATGTCTTTCTGTATGCTGTGAATATGTGTTGCTCTGATTGGTTGATAAATAAAGCTGCATTGGCCTATGGCAGGGCAGGATAGGGTTAGGTGATACACTCAAACTAAAGCTGAGATGAAGAAGGGTGGAGTTTGGAGAGACGCCAGCCCGCTGCCAAAGGAGCAACAAGATGTCAGCAGACCAGTAATGCCACAGCCACGTGGCAACATATAGATTAATAGAAATGGGTTAAGTTATAAGAGCTAGCTAACAAGAAGCCTGACCCATAGGCCATACAGTTTATAAATAATATAAGCCTCTGTGTGTTTACTTGGGACCAAGCGGCTGCAGGATACAGATGGGAGAGATTTATCCAGATTAGCCAGGCAGGACTGGAGAAACTTCTGGCTATGCTCATACTATAAAATAAAATAAACAAATCTTAAAAAAAATTAATACAGAGCACATGCCTGTAATCCCAGCCTTGAGAGATAGAGGCAGGAGGATCAGGAGTTCAAAGCTTTCTGGTTATGTAGCTGGTTTGAAACTAGCCTGGGCTATATTAGTATACACACACACACACACACACACACACACACACACACACATACATACACACACACACCTCCAAAATGAACTAATGAAAACCTCAGAAACCCAATTCAAACTACTTAGCACACAGGGAAATGGGTTACTAGAGGACCCAGGAACTCAAAGACAGGATTCTACCCGGATGTCAGGGGGAACCTGGAACTCATGTTCAGGGTCATGAACACCCCCAGAACTCTTCTATGAACCCTGATATTTCTTCCACTTCTCTGCCCACAAATGCAAGAGAGCCACCAATGGTTGTCACCTTTTACATGTAACACATCTGGTCCCTCAGAGAGCCATTCAGTCTGTTCTAAATTCCAAGGACATCTGGGATGTAGCTCAGTGGTGGAATGCTGGCCAAGCATGTGCAAGGCCTTGGGTTATGTCTCCAACATTAGGAGGAAACGTTTGTTAAAGCTGGGTGTGGTAGCACGAACCTACAATCTTAGCCCTCAAAAGTCGAAGGCAAAAGAACTGCACATCTGATACCAGCTAGTGCTTCACAGGGAGACACTGTTTCAAAAAACAAAAACAAACAAACAAAACAAAAACAATGGGGAGGAGCTCGGTCCATCGAGAGTGAATCATCTGCCGGGCAGCGGTGGCACACACCTTTAGTCTCGGCACTCAGGAGGCAGAGGCAGACAGATCTCTGTGAATTCAAGGCCAGCCTGGTCTACAGAGTAAATTCCAGGACAGCCAGAGGTATACAGAGAAACCCTGTCTCAAAAAAACAAAAAAAACAAACAAACAAAACAAAAAAACAAGAAAGAAAGAAAGAAAGAAAGAAAGAAAGAAAGAAAGAAAGAAAGAAAGAAAGAAAGAAAAAAGAGTGAGTCATTCAACACAGGAGAAAAGGAACCGGAAGCTAAAGACGGTGTCGTGCAGTGGAGCTGCACCCATTCAGAAAGACATCTCCTCAAACAGATGCCAGTCTGTCTCTGTCCAGTGGGGTAGAAGCTGTGGGACCCGTCGGCGATACAGACCAGAACAATGGCGCTTCACCTTGGCTGCACATAGGAATGGAGTGGAACACCTTATAATGATCTAGGGTATCCACCAGAGAAGACTTCTTGAACATGGGTTTAAGCCAATAGAAAGTCTTTATTGGTCGACCAGAAACTACACTGGGTGTTTGGGATCCCAATGTTGTACGAAGCCTTCCTCAGGGTGAGCTTTTAAGCACAAAAACCATGTCCTGGGTTGACATACTTCAGTCAACAAGAACAGTTAGCCAGAAGTGGAACCACAGAAGCCAAAAGGCAAGGTTAGTACATTTAGAGACTTTCCCAGAACCATGGACTTTGATGGATTAGGTCTTTGCTTTAGTTTTGACAGGTGGTGCTGTCTGCATGCTGAGTTTTACAGCAGCCTGAATGGTACTTCCATCATGGAGTCAGTCGTGCTAAGGTCTGAGGGCCTGTTACAATAACACCCTAACCCCTGGATCCCACCAAGAAGTTCTGACTTTCTTGGTCTGAGATGTACCTGAACATCTATCTTTTGTTCTTGTTTTTAAGATGGGGTCTCAGGGGTGATGGGACAGCTCAGTGGGTAGGGGTGGTCTTACTTAGGATTTTCATGACTGTGATAAACACCATGACCAAAAGGAAGTCAAGGAGGAAAGTTTATTCCGGCTTGTAGTTTGTAGTTTGTAGTCCATCACTGAGGGAAGTCAGGGCAGGAACTCGAGGCAGAAACCTGGAGGCAGGAGCTGATACAGAGGCCGTGGAGGGGTGCTGCTTAATGGCTTGCTCTTCATGGCTTGCTCATCCTGCCTTCTTATAGCACCCAGGACCACCAGCCCAGGAGTGGCACCACCCACAATAAGCTGGGCTCTCCCACATCAATCATCAATCAGGAAAATGTACCACAGGCTTGCTCACAAGCCCATCTAGTGGTGGCATTTTCTTAACCTAGGTTCCCACTTCCAAAATGACTCTAGCTTGATCAAGTTGACGTAAACTAGCCAGCACAGAGCACTTGCCTCCAACTCTCACCTCCTGAGTTCAATCCCCAGGACTTACATGATAGAAGGGAACTAGCCAATTCCCACAAAGTATCCTCTGATCTCTACACACAAATACTATGGCATGTGTGCTCACACACAGATACAATAATAGTAAGTAAAAAGAAAAAGACAGGCTGTAACTGTGTAGCCCAGTCAGGCCCGGAACTTGTGACCCTCCTGCCTCAGCCTCCCAAGTGCTGGGATAACAGGCATTTGCCGCCATACCCAGCTCGGAATCACACTTAAAAAAACACTTTTCTCTTAATCTTTAGTTTGCATGTATAAGTGTTTTACCTGCATACATATCAGTATACTTTGTGTGTGTGTGTGTGTGTGTATGTGTGTGTGTGTGTGTGTTGCCTGTGGAGGCCGGAAACGGATGCCAGACGCCCCAGCAACTCTGATTAGAGAGATGTGAGCCACCAGGAGGGTGCTGGGAATCAAACCTAGACCCTCTGAAGGAATCGTCATTTTAACTGCTGAGCTACCTCTCCGGTCCCTGTGGACCACATTTAAAACGCTATCACAGCCGGGCGGTGGTGGCGCACGCCTTTAATCCCAGCACTCGGGAGGCAGAGGCAGGTGGATCTCTGTGAGTTCGAGGCCAACCTGGGCTACCAAGTGAGTCCCAGGAAAGGCGCAAAGCTACACAGAGAAACCCTGTCTCGAAAAACCAAAAAAAAAAAAAAAAAAAAAAAAAAAAAAAAAAAAAAACGCTATCACATTGACTTGAGATTGAAGAGCACCAAGGACAGAATTCGAGCGTGAACAGCCTTGGTTAGTTCAGCAAATGGCAAGCACACCCCATTTCCTTAATCAGTGGAGAGATCAGGTTTCTTTCTCCCGCTGGTTCTAAGCCTAGTCAGACTCATCCCTGAGTACCTACAGCAGGAGCAGCCTTCTGTCCATACTTCCCAAGCAGCCAGAGGCCACTGCTGCAGATATTTGTCACGGACTGGCCCATCGGGGGTACCACGACCGTAGGAGAACCAGGGCTTGGGTAGTCAGGAAGGCAAGGATTCGGCAAATGACAGACAGACAAACACACTCAGAAGTGGTTTGAATCTGCTGTAATTTTACTTTTTGTAAATCAGTAGTTTATATACAGAAAAGAAAACTATCAAGTCATACAAGGAACAACAAGAGCTTGGCAATAATTTAATTACATCATCTTTAAAAAAACAGCAAACAGCCGGGCGGTGGTGGCGCACGCCTTTAATCCCAGCACTTGGGAGGCAGAGCCAGGCGGATCTCTGTGAGTTCGAGGCCAGCCTGGTCTCCAAAGCGAGTTCCAGGAAAGGCGCAAAGCTACACAGAGAAACCCTGTCTCGAAAAACCAAAAAAAATAAAAAAATAAAAAAATAAAAAATAAAAAAAAATAAAAAAACAGCAAACACACAATTATTAATCGACGCTAGACATATCCCTTCATTTATAAGAACTTTATGACCCAAAGAGCAGTCTGTGTTTTTTAAACTTAGTACAGTCCCTAGACTTGTGTAGGCTTCTTTGCGGTTGTGGCTGTGACCTTCATCTTTATCTCAGTCGCTCGCTAGTTTATTATGCACTTCTACTTTTCTGGTTCTCATGACCCACTTAGCCAATTTGGATGCTGTAGATCCTCCCTAAGTCTTTTTTTTTTTAGTTTTTTACCATATATCTCTTTTTAATATAAAACCTTTTTACCTGTTGGAATATGGACTCTTGTACTTTTACGCCTGTAAGGGGGAGGAGTTCTGTTGTAGTCCTTAAGTTTCTCATGTTGAACTTCCTCAACAGAGGGGCCCACCATCTGCCTCCTATGAGATAACATTTTTCTGCCATAAATCACTTTAGTTGGGATTTTTAAAGGATTTTTAGTGGGTGAGCGTTTATTTCCTAGAAGTGCCTGAACTATTATATTTTTTTAATCTAACAGCTTGGGGTCTTAAAAAATAGCTCATTTTGTTATATTTAATTAAGATCCATGTCCAGCTTTCCCTTTTCTCCATAGTTCACAACCCAAGCATTTATTAATTTTGGCTGTGTTTCATAGATTAATTAGAACATTATCAGAAAAGCAGTTATACAGAACCCATAGCCCAGGGAGCTCATGATCCGTGAAGCACGTCTCCTTCGAGAAGGAAGCATAACACGGACACTCTGCCAGGGACCTCCAGGGAGCTTAGTCCAGTGGGACATATATCTCCCGTCCGCTATTATTGGCATAATTGTTCGTGTCATATGGATGACACTGGAGTTGGTGTGGCAGATATTCATTGAGTAACTTCCTGTTTCCTTTCAGAAACACTTGCATGCTTGGGTGGGTAGAGTCTGTGAGTTAAGTCACTGTCAGCAGTTGAGGCAAGGGCAGTTTCTTGCCCAAGTGGCTAGCTTTTGCCACAAAGAAAGCAAACTCCAATTGGAGGGTCTTCGATGCCCATCATCCTTTTTGAAGTAAATTGGTGCTGCCAAGATCAGATATGTCTCACTGTCAAGAAAAGCTTTATGTTATTAACACATTTTAAATGCCATATTCTGTAGATCTCTAAAGTGTTTGAAGATCACCTACCTAAAATATATCTCTCTATGACCTTGAAAACATACCTAATATGACTATAAGTTTGATAGTCATAAATGACTATTAATCTGTATTTCTTTATTATCCTAAATAGCTTTCAAGGACTAAAACTTTACATTACAGTCTTAAATGAGCTGCATAGGTACAATAGCTTAAAAAATAATAGAAATATATATATATAAAGTATAACAATAATAAGCTTAAATTTGTATCAATATACAAAAATATCTTAAACAAGTGTGGAAAGATATAGAGTATTTTCTAACAAAATAATCTTAACTTTGTATCAATATACAAATATGCATACAAATATAAAATATTTGAGATTAATAGTTGCTTTTTAGTTTAAAGTAGATTCAATAGTCTACCCTTTTATCCTATCATTCCTTTATCCCCCTTTTTCTTTTAAGAAGGAGATCCTTGAATCTAACCTCCCTTGCTTAGTTTCCTCCCTTTCCATGACCAGTAACAATTTGCAACTAGCCCCCCTAAACAATGATAAACATCCATAACCCACCAAATGACCAAAAACCACCCATCCCACCTACTGAGAATGTGAGCATTGTGTTCTCTAGACTACTTCCTGCATTCTGGGGGTGACAGCATTCCTAGGGGGCCCTGAGAAAATTGGGATAATGGTCAGGTTCTGGGAGAGCTAGCTGTGTCATTTGTTGTCCAGTCTCTGTGTGATGGGAAAGTGCAGGGCTTATCTGAAGTCCTGGCTAAAGTAGTCTGTGAGGTTAGACCATCTCAGCTGGCAGCTTTGAAGTTGTTTTGGATGTCGAATTTTGAGGAAACTGCAACAGAGGCATTCTGAGAGGCTGAATCATCTGGGCTTTATTGGTGTCTGGTCTTTTTTTTTTTCTGAAAACACACAAACTTTAAAAAGTAACATATATACCTGTATTAACACAAGTATGGAATGTGAGGTATGCACAAGTCAGCTGAAGATGATTTTTTGTTTTATGTTTGAGCAAGTAAAAGGCATGTGTTAACTTTATAAGTCTGCTTGGACTGTATAACCAAACCTCTATCCACGCCATGTGAAAGGATGGCATGTAATAATAAGTCATGAGAACTCTGTAGCCACTAAGATTTGTCATGTCTCATCCAGTCTCAGAGCTGTTCCCATGATGAGGGATCAGCATATACATCATCTGTCCTATAGTCTTTCTTGGCTTTTTCCCTCTACGTCTGTAGCCAAGATTTTTAGGAGGTCTTTTGCCCCAATCAAATCTGATCTTCATTAATTTTGAAGGAATCCATAGCTTTTTGTTTTCCTATGGAAACAAAGGCACAACCTCTCCCCCAATGCAACACATTTTCTGACTTCCATTCTGAAGTTAAGACATCCTTAAAATACATAGGTTGGTTTAATTTAACAGTTTCCATAATCCAGTGTCTCTCAGCAGTTACTTTTTTTTTTTTACATTAGCATTTAAAAAATTCAAAGTCAACAAAGCACCATACAGGATCCAGACACCTTTGTGTTTCCCATCCTTATGTGGCTCATTCTTTTTATATTATTTTACTCTTTCTTTAAAGACTTTGTTATTTTTAAACTATTTTTTCTGACTGTCTATACTCCTTTTTTTTTTTTTTTCTGTATCTATTTAAAGGTTTTCTTGGTCTGGACCACTTTACTGCATTCCTGCAGCCTTCTCTGACCGTATGAGCCAAGCCTTAAACCCACTGCATGACTCCACACATGGCACTGGCTGGCTCAAGCCCACAGGCAGTGGCCGTGGCCGGGAGCCATGCCTCTGACAACTGAGGCCCACCTGAGAGACTGTGGTACTAGGAAGCTGTGTCTAGTTCCATGTTTTCAGTTTAGGAACTTTTTAAAAAGCTTTCTCAGGTCCTATGTGGAAATAGGTGCTCCCACGCTGGCTGCCAAGTGTCAGTGTGCTCTTGTAGTCTTTCAGATTAAATGGATGGGATTTTGCAAAACTAAATAAACAAAAATCAAAACAAAACAAAACCAACCAAACTATTGAGATGCGCTGGGAAAGCAAATGGCTCAGTAGGTGAGTGTACCTGCTGCCAAGCCTGAGGGACCTGAGTTATATCCTAGGATCCATATGGTAGAAGTCAAGAATTGACTTTCCCAAGGTGTCCTCTGACCTCCGAGTGTGCATGGTGGCATGTGTGCATACACATGTACACATACACACAATAAAGAACTTTTTGTTGTTGTTTCTTGAGACAGCGTTTCTCTGTATAGCCCTGGCTGTCCTAGAATTCACTCTGTAGACCAGGCTGACCTCAAACTCAGAGATCTGCTTGTTTCTGCCTCTCGAATGCTGGGATTAAAGGTGTGCCACCACCACTTGACTTACTAAATAACTTTTTAATGTGAGTAAAAAGTGAAAGGCTGTAGGTGTAGTGATACAGCCCTGTAACCCCAGCACCAGGGAGGCAGCTGGAAGACTGCTACAATTTCGAGGCCAACACAGAGCATTTCAAGCTAGAAGTAATACATAGTGAGACCCTGTCTTGAAACAAATGGATAAGACTTGTGTTAAAATGCTGGTGGTGTAGAGCTGTGGTAAAGTGCTTGCTTAGCATGAGCACCACCCATAAACAAACATACAAACCAATACCCTCCTCCCCCCAAAAAAGAAAGAAGTGAAGAAAGAGGAGGGGGAAGGGAGGGTGATGGCTCCGTCGAAGTGCTGGTCGACAGGCACGTGGACCTGAGTTCAGGCCTCAGTGTCCACTTTAAAAAGCTGGGCACAGCACCGTGCACCTGTGATCTCAAGCTGGGGAAGCAGAGATCTTTGGTGCTCACTAGGCAACCAATTTTGAAGAATCAGTGAGCTCAGTGTTCAGAGAGAGACAGAGAGAGAGAGAGAGAGAGAGAGAGGAGAGAGAGAGAGAGAGAGAGAGAGAGAGAGAGAGAGAGAGAGAGATCCTGTCTTTAAAAGATAAGTTGGAGCCTGGCATCAGGGAAACACGCCTTTAATCCCAGCACTCGGGAGGCAGAGCCAGGCGGATCTCTGTGAGTTCAAGGTCAGCCTGGTCTACAGAGTGAGTTCCAGGAAAGGCACAAAACTACACAGAGAAACCTTGTCTTGAAAAAACAAAACAAAACAAAAAAGGTAAGTTGGAAGCTGGAAAGATGGTTCAGCGGTTAAGAGCATTTGATACTCTTGCAGAGAACCTGGGTTCAATTCCTAGCATCTACAAAGTGGCTTACAACTGTCTGTCATTCAACTTCTAAGAGATCTGATCTGATGTCTTCTTCCGGCCTCCTTGCACACCAGGCATGCTTATGGTGCACGTACATACATGCGAGCAAAACCCCCAAACACATAAAATAAAAAAATAGGGTGAAAATCAGTTAAGTAGGCATGACATAGACCCAGAGGTCTTCACACACACGTGCAAGCACTACATACACAAACGCAAAGGTGGCCTAAGCAATGCCGTGACCGTTATTTTCGTAGTAGTTACTCTGTATTGGGCATCAGAAGTAATGGAGACATGAGACCAGCATGGTGGCACAGGACTAAAATCCCAGCACTCCGAAGGCTAGAATGGGAGGATTCAAGGCCAACCTGGGCTACATCTTGAGTCCCTGTCTCAGACAAAACAAAATAAGAAGTACAAGGGCAGCTGGATGAAGTAAGAGCGGTGCAGGGGGCTAGACTGGGCAGCACAGGCTTGCAGAGGCCCCGCTCGGGACAAGGACTGTGCACCCTCCAGGGAGCAGGCGGGAGGATGCACCATAGCGCTCTGGGAGCTGCTGAGTCAGTCTTCTCCACCTCTGGGTCAAAGTGCTGGGTCTGGGGCTTGGCTACCGAGTGAGCCGAACTTCAGCGGAGCGAGCGGCTGCTCGTTCCGGCTCCACCTTACTCAGGAAGCGCTTCTTCACCACACTGACCACATCCCCAGGTTGCCTTGGAGACACTCTATGGGGGCAGGAAGAGTTGGGGCACAGTCACCCAGCAACAGGTGGTAGCCTCCCTTCCGCCTTCTGAGGCCAGCCCCTCTAGAGCCTTTCAGATAGCTACACACACCCTCCCGGCATGCATTGGGAAGAACAGCTCTGAAGACAGAGAAATCCAAGATTAACTCCAGGTGAGGTGAGGGGGTCAGAAGCAACTGCAAATGGGGGCGGGGGGGGGGGGGCTTGTGGCAGAGATGTGGGCAAACACCAACAGGGTGGCAGACAGGCCAGTGACTGGGCAGAGCTGGACAAGCTGGATAGGAGCCCATAGTCCCAGTACAGCCAAAAACACAAGGGGGGTTGGGGATTTAGCTCAGTGGTAGAGCGCTTGCCTAGCAAGCACAAGGTCCGGAGTTCGGTCCTCAGCTCCAAATAATAATAATAATAATAATAATAATAATAATAATAATAATAATTAAAAACCCAAACAAGCCGGGCGGTGGTGGCGCACGCCTTTAATCCCAGCACTCGGGAGGCAGAGCCAGGCGGATCTCTGTGAGTTCGAGGCCAGCCTGGGCTACAAAGCGAGTTCCAGGAGAGACGCAAAGCTACACAGAGAAACCCTGTCCCGAAAAACCAAAAAAAAAAAAAAAAAAAAAAAAACAAAACACAACAAGGCCAACAGCTGGGTCACCTCCAAAGAGAGTGGTGAGGTGGCTGAAAGAGAGGGGACACAGACGGGACCGGGCCAGCAGGGAGGTTTTCCCTCATCCGTGTCTGTCTCCCCACTTCTTCTGGGGCTGAAGCAAGACTTGATCTGTCACCCCGGGGGCCTGGGAGGGGAAGTGAGGCCTGTAGCTGTGCAGAGGAGCTTCAGCAGCTCGGCTGCTCGTTCTCCAGCCTCCCCCGGCTCGTTCTCCAGCCTCCCCGGCTTATACTCCAGCCTCCCCTGGCCTGGCTCGTTCTCCAGCTCCCCCCCCCTCCCCCCCGCCCGGCTCGTTCTCCAGCCTCCCCCACCTCCCTGCTTGCTCTTGTCCTCTCTGGGTCCCCTTTGCTCCTCTCTACTTTTGCCACCCGTCCTCGATTAGAAGAGCCAGATTCACACACACACACACACACACACACACACACACACACACACACAAACACACAGAGTCTGTCTATCTCTGAGGCCCTGAAGTGAAATTACAGTTTAAACAGAAGGCCAATGATTCGCAGCTCCAGTCAAGATGCGGTCCCCCACTGTCCCATCCTGGGAGGCGGTCAAGTTGTTAGAACTGGGCTGAATCTCTTTCCAGGACACAGGATCCCCTCTCACTGGTTCCCTTTCCTTCTCTTAGTGGAGACACTCGCTGTCTCTCCTCACCACTGTGTCTCCCAGATGCCTTCAACTCCGGAGCAGCCCTCAGGGCAGACCGAGGGCCTCCCAGAGCCTACAGCGGAGTCGGCCACGTGGGCAGTACTCCCGTGTGGCCCCTGTATTCCCATCATGCTGGGCCTGGCCTCTCTTGCAGCTTTCTTCATTGTGACTACTGCGGTACTGGCCGAACGCCTGTTCCGCCGCCCGCACCCGGACCCCAGCCAGCAAGCACCCACCCTAGTATGGCGCCCCGGAGGAGAGCTGTGGATTGAGCCCACAAGCAGCGCCCGGGAGCGCTCTGAGGACTGGTATGGGTCCTCCATACCCCTGCTGATGGACAGGGCTCCAGATCCCCCGACTCCTGGGGGAACTTTGGAGGGCAGAGCAACGGCTCCACCAGCCCCTTCAGTCCCTCACTCTTCTCCCTGCTCCTTAGTTCCCCAGACCCCACCAGAAGTCCCAACCCAGAGCACCTTCTGGAGGCCTCAAACCCAAGAGGAGAGGCTCCATGCCACAGGCCTAGTGAGTTGGGTTGAGCCTGAGACGAGGCTAGAGGTTGGAATGCAGGTTGGGAGCCCCAAGGCCTGGAGGATGAGGCAAGGGAGCCCTGAACCTGACTGGGGTCTCCAGCCTCGGGTCACCCTGGAGCAGATCTCAGCGTTCTGGAAGAGGGAAGGCCGGACCAGTGTGGGCTTCTGAATCTTCAGAGCCTGTTAAGACTAGCCTCCCACCGCAGGGGCTGAAAGGGGTCAGCTCCAACCTCAGGCCTGGACCTCACTCTAGATGTTTGTCTGGGCCCTGCCTAGACCCTGGGACCTTCTGTGTGAAAATGTCTACCTTTGGCACCTGGCTGGTGGGCAGGCTGACAGTGTGGACGGCCTGTGCTCCATGGCTTGCACTAAAGCTCAGCTTTGGTTAAACTGCCCAGGTTGTGACTCTGAGAACTGGAGGCAAGGCTAGTTGGCTGTGAGCCAGAAGGCTTCAAGACGGCATGTCAGGGTACAAATTTACCTAAGCCACCATATCAGAACGAAGAGGTCCTGTATGGGATGCTGACCAACGACCCAGAACTGGCGGTTGTGTGTGGGTCATGTGGGCAGGAGAGGGCAGGAAGGAATCTTGCTCTCCAGAGACACAGGCCTTATCTGTGCCCAGGCATTCTCACCAACCACTGCAAGGCCCTCCAGCAAAAGAGAGGCCAAGTCCAGGCGGAGTCTTTGACAACATACAAACCTTGGCTTTGTCCACTAATGGCAACGTGGAATTTGCTGAGCCAAGCTGGGGAGGCCACTTCTTGCCTAGAATTGAGACACAGACTCAAAAGGATCAACAGGCCCCTCTGTCCATTCATTGGCTTATGGCTGCACACATCCTAGAATGCAGAGTTCTATTATTCCATGGTAAAGCAAGCCTGGACTAGAAAGAACTGAGTTTGTTCCAATATGGAAATGAAGATTGTCCCAGAGAAGGGAAACTCCCCAAACCCAGCCTCCGCCACTGTGCCCTCCAGCTTGCTGGAGTGGTCCAGAGAGGCAGGTTTGCTACAAGACCACTCACTTATAACGATCCATCCCATGGAAACGGAGCCCCAAATATCCGTGGGCTCACTAGCTGCCTTCCCCTTTAGGAGAGGGGATGGCGGGGATAGCAATGGAGTTTCCAGTCCCCAGAAATCTGAGTTCCCAAACTTCAGTCAAGAATATGAAGATCCTGCCATATCAGTTTACCTCTTGCTTTATTATTTACTTTATATTTTTACTTAAATTGGTTCACTATTTGCTTAATAAATTTGTTTTAAAAAGAATCTCTTTTTTTGGTATGGCCTCTATAAATGGAAAATCAGTATTACTCTCCAGAAGTAAAAGATGCCATGAAAATAAACCAGGCATGCTAGTGCGTGCCTTTAATCCCAGCACACAGAAAACTGAGGCAGGTGGATCTCTGTGATTTTCAGGCTAGCCAACCTACTTTGGAACCTGTCTCGGAAAAACAAAAACATGAAAATAAATACAATGTAGACAAAGAATTTCTAAGGAGACAATGTTGCTTACTGGATCCACTGACCTCAAATTCTGCTCCTAGTTAAAAGAAAAGAGGTGGTACATACTTGAAATCCCAGCACTCTGGAGGCTGAGGCAGGAGGACCCCAAGCTCAAGGCCAGACTGGGTTAATTAGTAAGCCCCTGTCTCAAAGGAAAGAAAGGACAAGTGGGAGGGACAGAGGACGGAAGGGAGGGGTTCCTGCTCATCTCTGACTCATGAGCTGGGGGAATAGTCATTTCTCATTAGCCCTCCGCTAACAGGACTGACTGAGCTTTGGGTTCTGTCTGTAAGGAGTGAACAGTTCCGGGTAAACAGAAGGTGCAAGATTTGGAGCTTGTCCATCTACATCACAAGAACCCAGGAGAGGCATTGCGGTGTAGAAGGCAAACCTAGGCAGGGCTCCTGAATCCTGACCTGACCCTGTTACCATCCACTTGGAAATGTCAGAAAAGTGGTTTCTGTATTTTTTTGGGTCTCATACTCGCTATACAATAAGAGAGTCCAGAGGTGAACAGGTGCTTTATTAGGAGTCTCCAGTTGTGAAACTGGAGGGGAAGGTACTATAAATGAAGGATGGAAAGATGGATAGATGGATGGACGCAAGGAGGAATGGATAAATGGAAAGATGGATGGATGGAGAGAAGAGTGAGTCCTAGGGTTTCTGTTGCTGTGATAAAACACCATGATTGAAAAGCAGCTTGAAGGGGAAAGGACTTGTTTTGTTTACACTTCCATGTCACTGTTCATCATCAAAGGAAGCCAGGGAGCAAACTCAAACAGGGCAGGAATCTGGAGGCAGAGGCCATGGAGGGGTGCTGCTCCCCACAGCTTGCTCAGCCTGCTTTCTTAAAGCACCTAGGACCGCCTACCCAGGGGTGGCACCACCCAGCAATGGGCTGGGCCCTGCCCACACCAATCCCTTATTAAGAAAATCCACCACAAGCAGAGCGGTGGTGGGGTATGCCTTTCTTTAATCACGGCACTCAGGAGGCAGAGGCAGGTGGATCTCTGAGTTCAAGGCTAGCCTGGGCTACACAGAGAAGCCTTGTCTCGAACCCCCCCCCCAAAAAAAAAACAACAAAAGAAAACAAAACAAAAAAACCAGGAGTTGAGTGAAGGAGGCATGAATGAGAGCGCAGATCACTAGACACATCAGCTGGGATAGAGACAAGGCTCAGCAGGGATGAGTCCGCATTGCTCTAGCAGATGCTGTGCCTCTAAGTCCAGTTCCGGGGGTTCTGGGGCCCTCTTCTGTCTTCCATGGTGTGCGCGCACGCACACAAGCACACACACACACACACACACACACACACACACACACACACACACGAGTTAATAAAGAAAAAGAGCCCCATCGCAGTCTTGTTAGGAGTGAAAACGTTGGTCGAGATGGGGCTCTGAGCAGGCTCCCGATTATACTTCTTCTAGTCTCTTCGACTTCAGTGTTCAGCTTTCACTGTTAACATCCCAGCAGAGCTCTGGGATGGCACCTGGTGAGGCCACCACGCTGTCTTACCACAAAGTGGCCTAGTTGGGCCTCAGCTCAGGTTAAGTCCTTCCCTCTTTTTCACATGAATGCATAAACCAACACGCAGACACACAGACACACAGAGAATTAAAGCAAACCTTTAACAGTATAGATGCGCTGCTATGGAATAATCTTTTTGTACCCTGGGAAGACTTGTCACTTGGATTGGTTTAATAAAGAAACTGTCTGGCCAGTAGCTGAACAGGATAAGGTCAGGCGGGAGAGCCAGACTGAGAATGCTGGGAGAAAGAAGGGCGGAGCCGGGCAGTCGCCAGGAGATGCAGAGGGAGCAAGATGCGCTGGAGCACAGGGAAAGCCATGAGCCACGTGGCAATACGTGGATTAATAGAAATGGGTCAATTTAAGCCTGTGCTATTGAGTGAGCTTTTGCAATTAATATTAAGTCTCCGTGTCGGTTATCTGAGAGCTGGTGGGACAGAAACTTCCACCTACAATGCGCTTTATACTCTTTCCTTCACTTTAAACTTTTTCTTTTTTTTTTTTAAATTTATTTATTTTTATTTTCTGTGTGTGAGTGTCTTGTCTGAATGTATGTATATCATGTGCCTGGTGCCCACAGAGACCAGAAGAGGTCATTAGATCTCCTGGAACTGGAGTTACTGATGGTTGTGAGCTGCTATGTGGGTGCTGGGAATCGAACCCAGGTCCTCAGAAGAAGCAGTTAGTGTTCTTAACACTTAAGCCACCTCTCCAACTGTCTGTTCATTTTTGTTATGTTTTTGGAGGCCTGGAACTCACAATCCTGTGTGCTGGGATTGGAATAACAGGCACACCCAGCACACCTTCTTCTCCTCTCTCTTTCGTTTTATTTTAATTGTGAATTTTGACTATTTTCTCTAGATGATTCCCTCTTGAAAGGCTTTAGGAATTGAAAACACAGTAAACAAACACAGCAATGAAGTGTCCATCCTGCGCCCCTATCCAGCAGCTTTGCCCTCTGGAATTCTAGATCAAAGCTAATCTTGTATGTTCACACTCCTGGGTGAGACAGACCACCCTCAAGCTTTGGAATTGGGGGCTGTGATTCAGCCTCATCAGGGCTGAATCAGAGGGAGGGATACAAAGGCCACACTTGGGGGCACTCTAGTTTGGATCTTAAATGTCTGGAAAAGGCTCAGGTGTTACAGGCGTGGTCTTCAGGGTTGGGAGGACCTAGCTGAAGGTCACTGGGGATGTCCCTCAGGAGGTATTAGTAACCCGGCCCACCCACTCTCTCTCTACTATCTGGTTCCTACTCTATGAGTTTGCTCTGCAAGCCCCATTAGCAGGCTGTGTGGCTGCCCAGATGCAAGCCTAAAGCAACTAGTGTTACGCAGCTCTTTTCTCTCAGTGGAAACGTTCCCTCCTGCAAGCTCAAGAACACCCCCACAAGTAAATATAGATGAGTAATGAGCAATGGCGGGAAGAGGAGACTCCTCCCTGGAGCTGCTGGTCCACGATGCTGCTCTCCTGAGTTATCCCCCGTGCTGAGGTGGATCTTCCATTGACTGTAGCTGTTTTTTGGGTCATCCATGCTTCAGTGAGTAACCCTAATAATCTCATAGGTTCATGGGCTGGACATGGGTTGGGTAATTTGTTTGTTATTAATAATGGTCTGTATTCTGTATATTATCTGGGGTGAATAGACATTTGTTCACATCTCTTCAGGAAAACATGTGATAGAGAGCAACTGACCGATGGATTAAAACCAGCAGCCCTGAGACCAGGTATAACTCCCACGCCTGCCGTTCCAGCTAGCCAGGCTAGTTACCAGGCTGGGCCGAGGGGACAGAATGAACCTTTATGTCTAGTTTGAGCAGCATAATGAAATTCCTTTTCAAAAGAGAAAAAAAAAACTATGAACTGAAAGAATTTTTCTTTCAAGCGGACAGAGGAATTGTGTTAGAGCTTTCTTTGTTTTTCACCACAGTGAATGGAGATTTACTAAATAAAAGTGAGAAAAAACTCCCAAGATTGGGAGAGGTTCCAGGGGAGGAATACCAGGTTTTTTTAATTGATTTCTTTTTTAGATTTATCTATTTTATGTTGTGTATGAGAGGTTTGCCTGTATGTATGTATGTGCACCACATGTGTGCTAACAGATGGTTATGAGCCACCATGTGGGTACTGAGAACTAAACCTGATTTCTCTGCAAGAACAGAAAGTGCTCTTACCTGCTGGGCTATCTCTATAGCCCTTGTTTGTTTTTAAGATGAAGTCACGCTATGTGGCCCAGGCTGACCTGTAACTACCAATGCTCCTGCCTCATTCTCCCAAATGTTGGAGTTACAGGCACACATGTAATGTGTGGGGGCCAGAAGTTAATGTAAACTATTTTCTTAGACTACTCTCCACATTATTAACACACACCACACCACACACACACACACACACACACACACACACACACACACACTCATACACACATATGTGAAGGTCACAGGACAACTTGCAGGAATTGGTTATCTCTTTCTACCTTGAAAGTCCTTGGAATTGAACTCAGGGTATCAGGGCTGGCAGCAGGCTCCCTTACCCACTGATCCATCTCATTGGCCCTCCCCACTTTATTTACTTTTTTAAAGTTTTATTTTATGTGTATGAGTGTTCTCTGCATGTATGTGTGTGTACCACCTGTGTGCAGTGCCTGAGGAGGCCAGAAGAGGGTGTCAGATCCCCTAGGACTTCAAGTTAGAGATACAGTGATCCACTATGTAGATGCTAGAGATGGACCCTGGGTCCTCTGGAAGAGCACCCAGTGCTCTTAATGACTGAGCCATCATCCCCCTGGTCTAACCTTTGGTATTTGAACATGTTGAGCTTACAATCTTCTCCCACCTTCCTCATTGAGCCCTCTCTCCAGCCTGTTGACCCCCGACTTGAGACCTTCTCTTCCCTCAGCTTCTATGACCCTATGGTGCCTGCCCCTCCCTCGACCCCCCTTCCCTTGTCTGCTTTCTTAGAGATTCATCTTGAAGAGCCCTTCCCTGTCTCCACACACTTGTCCTGGGCAATTTCACCCATGACTTCAACTTCAGCTGCCTCTTGCCTGAATAACCCCAGAGTTCCTACCTGTAGCCGCAGCAGATACAGCCCCTCTGAATCTATTCTCCCATTATTCTGCAGAAACAATGCGACAGTTTGTAACAGGCTTCATGGCCACCCCAAAGAAAGCACTTCCCAGAATCCATTGCAGCTAAGAATGGCTATATAACTGCTCTAGAATTCATGGTATGAAACATCACAGATGAGGACACTATCTTAGAGACAGCTGAACATTGAGAAAGAACCAGAGGGCCTATGGAACACCACATCAACCCCGAATTGCCTACTTGGTGCGATTATAGTTAAAAACCAACGTTTTGTTTTATATAAACTGTGGGTTTTTGTAACCTGAAGTAAAAACCATGCCTTGACTAAAATGCTTCATGTGCCCACAGCCACTTTCCCTTCCATGAGTGACCTCACCCTCGGCTCTCTCTTGACCTCAAGAGCCACCTAGATACACCTAGTCACTCCTTCACAATTATCTCAGGTGCACTACTATTCCACACACACTCAGGGAAGCTTCCTTCATGCCCACCTCCCCCTACCATCCCAAACAGCCCGTACTCTGCCCACTTCCTTCCCTACTGGCCTCCTGGTTATCTTCCTGTATCCATTTGTCACATTGTATCTCGTGTTAGTTATTTGTCTTATTGCCATGACAAATACCAGACAGAAATTACTTAATGGAGGAAGGATTCACTTTGGCTCCAAGTTTGAGGGCGTGGTCCCTCATGGAAGGGAAAGTGTGGCCTCAGGCCTCAGGAACTGGAAGCAGCTGCTCACATTCAACCCACAGTCATATATTTGAATGCTCTGTTCCCAGGAGGTGGACTGTTTAGGAAGGATTAGGAGGTGTGGCCTTGTTGGAGGAGGTGTGTCACTGGGGCTGGATGATAAGATTTCAAAAGCCTGTGCTTTTCCCGGTTGTCTCTCTCTGCCTCCATTTTTTGGATCAGGTGTAAGTTCTCAGCTGCTGCTCCAGCCCATGCCTGCCAGCCTGCCTGCAGCCATGCTCCCTGCCATCAGGGTCATGGCTCACCCTCTGAAACTGTGAGCAAGCCCCCCAATTAGATGCTTTCTCTCATAGGTTGCCTTGGATATGATGTCTCCTCACAGTGAAAGAAAAGTGACTGAGACAGACAGGAAGCAGGGATCAGTGAAAGCGCAGTTCCCTTTTCCCTCTTTATTTAGCCCAGGTGCTGTCCGCAGCTAGGGTGTGTCTTCCTGCCTCACCTAACCCAATCAGAAACTCCACTACAGACACGCCCAGATGTTTATCTTCCAGGTGGTTCTAGGTCCTGTCACGTGATCAGTGTTCGCCACTGCCTATCTAAACTGAGCTTGCTAAAAAGGTTGTGTAGCAGGAGATCCTGCAGAGCATTGCGTTGGCTTGAATTCCCATGTGTTAGCAGCTGGGCTTTGAACTGCCTTTTGTGATGCTGCCACCTTCTGAGTTCTTCCTGAAGGGTTCAGAGCCTTTGCAAAACTTGGTTATGAGAGAGCTTGGAAATCCAAGAGGTCTTGTGACTGGAGTTGCTTGGGCAAATAGTTCCTTCAAAAAACTCCTGATAAGAGGTTGTGGTAAGTGATAAATTGCTTGCTGAAAGTATAAATTGTGTAACAGTGAAAAACTTCTTATGAAGCAGGGGGCAGTCAGTTCACCAGAAGCTGGCTGCCCTGCTGTTTTGGCTAAACCTGAAATTCATCCTGGAGGGACCCCTTACTTTCATGGACCCTTGAAAAACAGGATACCAACAGTGTTCACCCCTAAATCGCAACAAACACTCCTCTCACATGTTTTTTGTTGTGTGTTCACGTTTGTGTGAGTGTGTACACATGTGTGCACAGATGCAAATATGTTCATGTTTGTGAGTGTGTGCACATGTGTGCACAGATGCAAGTATGTTCATGTTTGTGTGAGTGTGTACACATGTGCACAGATGCAAGTGTGTTCATGTTTGTGTGAGTGTGTACACATGTGCACAGATGCAAGTGTGTGCATGTTTGTATGAGTGTGTACACATGTGCACAGATGCAAGTGTGTTCATGTTTGTGTGTGTACACATGTGTGCACAGATGCAAGTATGTTCATGTTTGTGTGAGTGTGTACACATGTGCACAGATGGAAGTGTGTTCATGTTTGTGTGAGTGTGTACACATGTGCACAGATGGAAGTGTGTTCATGTTTGTGTGAGTGTGTACACATGTGCACAGATGGAAGTGTGTTCATGTTTGTGTGAGTGTGTACACATGTGCACAGATGCAAGTGTGTTCATGTTTGTGTGAGTGTGTACACATGTGTGCACAGATGCAAGTGTGTTCATGTGTGTGTGAGTGTGTACACATGTGCACAGATGCAAGTGTGTTCATGTTTGTATGAGTGTGTACACATGTGCACAGATGCAAGTGTGTTCATGTTTGTGTGTACACATGTGTGCACAGATGCAAGTGTGTTCATGTTTGTGTGAGTGTGTACACATGTGCACAGATGGAAGTGTGTTCATGTTTGTGTGAGTGTGTACACATGTGTGCACAGATGGAAGTGTGTTCATGTTTGTGTGAGTGTGTGCACATGTGCACAGATGCAGGGGCTCGTGTGTGTCTGTAGGCCAGAGGCTCATGTGTTTCTCAGTCGTTTCCACCTTATTTTTTGAGACAGGATCCCTCACTGGACCTGGAAATCGCCAATTTGGCTAGGCTGGCTGGCCAATGAGCTCCCAGGATCCACCTGTCTCCACCTTCCCAGTGCTAGGGTTATAGACTCATGCCCTCATGCCCGGTCCTTCATACTCATGTCCCTATGTTTGTACAGAATGTACATTACTGAGTATCTCTGAACCCTTCTCCTGCTTCTCACAATGTAGCCCAGGCTGGCCTCAAACTCTTGACCCTCCTGCCTCCATCTCCTGAGTGCTGGAATTATAAACAGGCACCAGCTCATCTTTCTGATTTTTTTGTTCATTTATTCTTTTGTTTGTTTGTTTGAGACAAAGTTTCTCTATGTAGCCTTGGCTGTCCTGGATCTCACTTTGTAGACCAGGCTGGCCTCAAACTCAGAAATCCGCCTGCCTCTGCTTCCCAAGTGCTGGGATTAAAGGCAAGTGCTACCACGTCCCAGACTGATTTTCTAGGAGAAAGACAAGTAGATTTTTAGGTAAAATCAGATTAAACAATAATTTCTTTTTCTTTTTTCTTTTTTAAATTTGTTTATTATGTATACAGTGTTCTGCCTGCATGTTTGCCTGCAGGCCAGAAGAGGGCACCAGATCTCATTATAGATGGTTGTGAGCCACCATGTGGTTGCTGGGAATTGAACTCAGGACCTCTGGAAGTGGTTAAGTGCTCTTAACCACTGAGCCATCTCTCCAGTCACAATAATTTCTTAATGTATATAAATTCTTTCCTCTAAGATCCAAATGAAATATATCTAGGACATATGGATCATGTCAACCATCAACCAGAAGTCTGTCCCACACAAAACTGAACAATTTGTCTGGAGACGCTTCCCAAGTGGGTTGTGGAGTCACTTGTCTTGGCCTTTGGTGCAGAGAGGGGGCGGCTGCTCTCAGGTCACCGTCCAACTCTTTTGCACTATTGACGTGTTGAAACAGATCATTCTTCCTTGTGACAGGCTTTCTTGGTGTTTCAAAGCTTCTCACCAGCTGGGAGCCAGGAGCATCCTCTTAGCTGTGACAATGTGACGCTGCCAAATGTCGCCCTGGTGGGGGGGGGGATGACACTGACCTAAGTGGAATATTTTAACCAGTTCACCAAACTTCCTGGACGGCATGCAGTCTGCTCAGATGCCAAAATAAGGAAGGTTCTGGAAACTGCAATGACTGCAATAATAATCTTAACAGTAATATTGGTGTTGGGGATTGAATCCAAGAAGGAATACTTTTCAACACTTTTTATTATATAAAACAAAATGATTTAAAAATGAGAAACATCCAAGCATGGTGGCACACACCTTTAATCCCAGCACATAGGAGACAGAGACAAGCAGATCTCTCTGAGTCCAAGGCCAGCCTGGTCTACAGAGTAAGTTCCAGGATAGCCAGGACTACATAGTTGTTGGAGCCATGCAGCCTAATTTCAGACCAATGTGTGAGTGCTTGTCCAATGAGTCTCCAGATGAGGCAAAAGCCCATGGGGACAGTCTCACCCAGCAAGGACCAGTGGACTTCAGGAAAGTGCTGTGGGATGTTCTGTATGGCAAATGTGTTTCTAATTAGTCAATAAATAAAACACTGATTGGCCATTGGCTAGGCAGGAAGTGTAGGTGGGACAAGGAGGAGAATAAAGCTGGGAAGTGGAAGGCTGAGTCAGAGAGACACTGCCAGCCGCCATGATGACAAACAGCATGGGAAGATACCGGTAAGCCACGAGCCATGTGGCAAGGTATAGATTAATGGAAATGGATTAATTTAAGCTGTAAGAACAGTTAACAAGAAGCCTGCCACGGCCATACAGTTTGTAAGCAATATAAGTCTCTGTGTTTACTTGGTCGGGTTTGAGCGGCTGTGGGACTGGCAGGTGAAAGAGATTTGTCCTGACTGTGGGCCAGGCAGGGAAACTCAAGCTACAGGAAAGCGCAGAATACTGCTGGGACCGTGACCAGTGGACTTCAGGACAGCACAGAACACTGCTGGGACCATGACCAGTGGACTTCAGGACAGCACAGAATACTGCTGGGACCATGCAGCCTGCACGCTCTCTTCTCTATAGTAATAGTGATGATTCTCTTGGCGGTTTTAGTGCCATTTTGTCAATCATGAATGGGACAGATGTGATCATTCCTGGAAACCCCATTTTTTTTAACAGTTTCCCCTAAAATTCTTTGGGAGCTGCTGCTTCTCAGGATCCTTGTCTGGGGATGCTAGCTGTCACTCCAGACCCCGGGAGCTGTTCTGACTCAGTGCTGACAGGATCAGAGGTGGATCACCCCTATTTCTGTAAATATGCTTTGAACGATATTGCTATCAATCACGTTTTAGTTTTGTAAAGACAGGATGTACCTGGCTCGATATTTGGCCAAGTTAGCAAAATGGCAAGTGTTGTTTTGGTTTAAAAATATTTTGGTGTAAAAGTTGGGGAAAAAACATGTTTGACGTATTTGTTTTTGCTGGAGGTTAACGTTGGAGGATGGGAAAAACTTGTTTGTTAGTATGGAAAAACATGTTTGTTTTTGATGTATAAAGAAAGACGGCTGGAACTATTCAGGGCCGGTCACTTGTGTGAAACTCAGCTGGTGGTCGGACAGTTCATTTCTTCATGTTGATGCCCCTTCCCAGTCTCAGGACCTGAACCCAGGCTGCGGTGTGACTGAGGCACAGAGCGAGACCCTGCCTCAAAACAAAGACAAAAAGCTGATAGAAGATCAAGTCATTCAATATATATCTGACAGAATTTCCAAAAAGCAAAACCAGAGGAAGCAGAGATGGGGAGAAAAACAGACAAGTGTCTATTCAGTGGAGGAAAGCTTCTGAGGCGGGAAAGATGGTGTGTGTTTGTGGTGTTCACCCAAGAGCACACTGGTATCGTCTGCAATTTCACTCCGGGATTCTGGGACTCTGGCCTCCCGGCAGAATGGAGCATCAGTGGCTGGATTTCTGTCACCACCACAGTGAAGACACAAGAATTCAGGAAGCAACAGACCGTCGGCATTGACCAGGGCAACGAAATTCCAGGAAGAAAGTGAACAACTGGGTTTGTGGGGAGCCGCCCGAGGACTTTCTCAGCTGGGAAGACAGAACAGATAGTCGGGGACAGCACCAGAGGCTTCAAGATGGTTCCCCAGAGGCCAGAGCTGAGCAGCCTGGAGCCCCGGTCTTTATAGGATTCCTCTCAAGTGCTCAGCAAGGAATCAATAAGTATGTGTATGGAGCAAGCCCCTCAAGGCCAGGGAAAGAGGCACCTGCAGGGTTAGCCAGACCAGTTCCAGGACTGACAGGGAGCCAGGGCAGCTCCAGCCAGGTTAGACACACTCAGCATTCACAAGACACTGGGTGGACTGTTCGGGAAGGCCTTGCCTCACTGGCGGGGATGACTAACCCATGGCCGAATACTCCTTATCATAAAGATGATCATAATCATTCGGATTATGCAAAGGTCTGCTGTTTATCTGACCAGCAATAAAAGATTTACAGGCATAAAGAGCAGAGTGAAGAGACGATCTAGAGTTGGGAGGAAATATCGGCAAACAACGATTGATAAGCGGTCAATATTTGCAAAGCATAAGGAACTTAGGCAGAGGAGTGGAAGCCACACTCTGTTTACACAGAGTAAAACCCACCAGAAACAACCTGACTCAGAACCATCCTGACTGACTCACAGAGGCAGAAGGGAGAAGGGAGACCTTCGGGCTGGGGGTTAGGGAGAGGCGGGAGATATAGTTAAGGCTGGAAGATTGGCGTGAGAAAGGAGAAGTCAATATTTAAGGTGGTGTGTATGTAACTTAATTCAATTATTGGCATTGTGTACACTGAGGCAAAATAGACGGAAGTTCTGGGGACGTGGGAAGGAAAAGAGGCCCCCGAGTCTGGGTAAAATTAGTCACAGAGCTGTCTGTCTTCCTGCAAAGGTCTCCAGTGGGGATGTAAAGAGCAACAAGCTAGCCAGGCCTGGTGACACACACCTTTAGTCCCAGCACTCCAGAGGCAGAGGCCAGCCTGCTCTAAATAGTGGGTTTGGGGTCAGCCAGGGCTACATAGTGAGAATGTGCCTCAAACAAAAGAAAACGGAAAAACAAGCTGGGGACCAGTGAATTCACTCAGCTGCTAAGGGTGCTTGCCACCAGGCCTGACAATTTGAGTTTGACCCTTGGAACCCACATGTTGGAAAATTTTAATTCTTGTTTGAAATGACAACCTTTGAATAATTGTAATTTAGAAAAATCACAAAACTCTGTTGAGCCACCGCAAAGACACCAAAGTGAAATTCTCTCAGGGTCTCAAGACTTAAATGTCTACTGTCCTTTCTCAAGTCTCCCAGTCTCTCTCTCTCTCAGTCCTTGTCTCTCTGTCTCTCATTCCCAACACTCATGCTTAAATACAAAATGCATATTTATTCCTTATCTTTTTTTTTTTTTGAGACAAAGTCTTACCATATATATAGTCCAGGCTGCCCTCAAACTCACAGAGATCCTCCTGCCTCTGCCTCCTGAGTGCTGGAATTAAAGGTGTGGGCCGCCATACTCACCCTATCCCTTATCTTAGTAAATTTGATAACGTGACTCCATTCTAACTTCATGAAATTCATTTCTGTGTTGTAGTCAAAAATCCAGCTTTAGGGACTGGAGAGATGGCTCAGCAGTTAAGCGCACTGGGTGCTCTTCAGAGGACCTGGGTTCAGTTCCCGGCCCCACGTGGTTCCTCACAACTGTCTGTACCTACAGCTCCAGGGGGACCTGATGCCCTCATCTGGCCTTCACAGGCACCAGGCATGCACATGGATCACAGACACACATGCAGGCAAAACACTCATTTTTTTTGTTTTGTTTTGAATTATTTTATTTTATGTGTATGGATGTTTTGTCTGTACATATGTCTGTGCATGTCACTCAGGATGCACTCTGTCACAGAGCTACAGCCCCAGCCCTTGGTTTTTTTGTTGTTGTTTTTTTTTTTTTTTTGGTTTGGTTTTTTGAGACAGGGTTTCTCTGTGTAACTTTGGAGCCTGTCCTGGAACTCACTTTGTAGACCAGGCTGGCCTCGAACTCACAGAGATTCACTTGCCTCTGCCTCCCAAGTGCTGGGATTAAAGGCGTGGGCCACCACCACCCGGTGGGATAGGTGCAAATTTACCAACAGTCTAGTGATCAGATTGTCTATAGTTCACAGTTTGGACTCACAGTGCTTCACTACTGGGGACCTCAGAAGGTAAAGCTGCCCAAATGACCCATAGTTCGGGGCACCGTGAGAACAAAGCCTGGAGATGCTGAAACCTTTGCAGATTTTCCCTCTGTCGAGAGCTAATGCTGTGTGTTCGTATCATCACACGATAGTGAGATCTCTTCAAGTGCAAAATTGTTTCCAGAAACATGGGTTTGCTAAAAGGTCTTGCTGGTTTTAAACGCCTCCACCCTTCATTGGCCTTGGCACATTAAAAACTCCTGCGAAGACTCATGAGTGTGGAGAGGACCCTTCCAACTAAGTTTGATCCTGTGTTGTCTTCGACCGAAGGCCTCCCGCTCTGGCCCAACGCAACGTAGCTTCAGTTGGTGATTGGGTTGAGTGGTAGGACCAGAGCTGAGTAGATGAAAGTGTAAGTGGGTGGGTAGGGTAGATGGGTGGGTAGGGTAGATGGGTGGGTAGGAGGGCAAATGGTGGACAGGGTGGGCAGCCAGATGAGTGGGTAGAAGCTGACTGGTTGGGGGAGGGGCAAAACAATGGAAGCCAGTGTGCAGGTGAATAAATGGAAGGGGGTGTCGATGAACTTATGAGTGAATCAGTTGCAGCTGAACTTGGGCTTTGCGTGTCACTGGGACAGTTGGATGAAGATCTGGACAAGCCGGCAAGTAGGTGGAAGAATTCCCCCAGCTTTCTTCTCCTTTTCTGCCCAAGGTCTTTTTTGTTCTGTTTTGTTCTCAGTGTTTTTGTTGTTGTTTGTTTGTTGTTTGTTTTGAGACAAGGTCTATGCAGCCCATTTTGACCTCCAAAATGTGATTCTCCTGCCTCAGTTTTTCAAGTGCCTGGATTCAAGGCTTCTTTCTTCTATCTCTTCTCCCTGAAAGGAGTTCTCAGTCTGCAGCCCAGCTGGACTAGAACTGGCTATGTAGATTTGACTGGCCTGGAACAGGCAGTCCTCCTGGCTCTGTCTGGTGAACGCTGGGAACACAGGCATACACCACCACCACCACCAATCCAGTCTTGGGAAACAGATAGGTGCTGTATTTGGTGTCCCTAGCCAACTGGCCTATTGTCTTTTTGAGTCCCCGAGCCGTGTGGCTGCATTGCCCTCTGGTGGTCGTAAGGGCATTTGTAAGAATGTTTCCTTTTCATTGTTCTTCCCGTCCCGACCCCACCCCACCCCCTCAGATACAGTCTCCGTGAGGACAAATGGTTCCGTCCGCTTGCTCCTTGCTTTATATGCAGCATCTACAGTACTGCCTGGCCTCCATGGAAAGGAGGGAAGAATGCTTTCAAATTCTGCCCCGCCACTGTGTTATAACCTCCACAGTAACGCTCTTAACCTCACAGGCCTCAGTTTCTTTGTGGGTAACACGGAGATGTTGACACCCCACACCTCCCCATCATTAACTGAAGGATGGGACCTACACGTTTGGGGCCAGAGCACGCAGTCCCTGCCCCTTCCCTTCTCATCCTCCAGTCTGCCCAGATGATGCCAAGTCAATTTGGCCATTTGTCAAAGGGCTTCGCACTGGGCATGGGCCAGCCTGGAGACATGCTGTAGCCCTAGTCCCAGGCTGGCCAGGAAACCAACCACCAAGCGGGAAGGGAGACTCCTCTTCTGCCATCTCCTCCCTCCAGCCCCCTGAGCCACACCCAGCCTCTCTCTGCCCCCTGAGCCCTCCAAGAGGTTCTAGCCTCTACTCCAGCATTTCTCAACCTGTGGGTCTTGACCCCTTTGGGGTTGCATATTTACATGACGATTCATAACAGTAGCAAAATTACAGTTATGAAGAAGCAATGAAAATAATGTTATGGTTGGGGGGGTCACCACAACGTGAGGAACTGTATTAAAGGGTTGCAGCATCAGGAAGGTTGGGAACCACTGCTCTACCCACACGGGAGCCTGTTCCACTGGCAAGGCCCACATTCAAGCCTCCCCAGACTGCTTCCTTCCAACTCCCTGCAGCCACCCTGCATCTCTCCAAACGCATCTTCCTTCGGAAGACTGACTGCCCTGAAAATAGGCTTATCTCATTTTCTAGCTTGAATCTGATTGTCGTTGGGACAGAGTCCAAAGCCTCTGCCCTACCATTTTGTGGTCTGGAGGCAGCCCATCCCCTGGTCATCTTGCTTTCCAGAGCCCAGCTGCAACTATTTCAAAACACACTGCAAGCCATTACCTACCTCGGGGCCTCTGCCCATGCAGTTGCCTCTGCCTGGAAACCAACACCCTCCTCTCTCCTGCGAGGAGAGTGTGTGCTGCGTTGGGGTGCCTTGGGTCTATTTGCTTTCCTCTGGTAATGGAATCCCTTCCCAGTTCACAGATTCAGAGAATCCTGGAGGGGCTACTCATTTCTGAGTTCAAAATTGAGCTTAAAATTCAGCCTGACAGAGTTCATTAAATATAATAAGTGCCAGGTGGTGGTGGCACACACCTTAATCCCAGCACTCGGGAGGTAGAGCCAGGCGGATCTCTGTGAGTTCAAGGCCAGCCTGGACTACAGAGTGAGTTCCAGGAAAGGCGCCAAAGCTACACAGAGAAACCCTGTCTCAAAAAACTAATAATAATAATAATAATAATAATAATAATAATAATAATAATTGGGGCTGGAGAGATGGCTCAGGGCTTAAGAGCACTGGCTGCTCTTCCAAAGGACCCTGGTTCAATTCCCAACACCCACATTGCAGGTCACAAATGTCTGTAACTCCAGTTCCGGGGATCCGACACCCTCACATAGACATACATGCAGGCAAAATACCACTGCACATAAAAATAAATAAAAAATAATAATAATTACAACATTAGCCAAGCAGAGTGGCTTATGCTGGTATCCGAACACTTGGGAGGTGAAGGCTTAGGTATCAGTAGCTCAAGACAAGCCTTGGCTACATCGTGAGTCCTGGGAGAGCCTGGGCTACATGAGCTTGCGTCTTAAAGGAAAAACAGAACAGCAATGCTGTGGATGTGACATGTGTGGGATGCAATGTACTGCCACTGGGTACAGCCCACCTGCTCTGTTCCAGCCTTACTAATTTTACTTTTATTTTTTATTTTGTTTTTTATTTTTCGAGACAGAGTTTCTCTGTGTAGCTTTGCGCCTTTCCTGGATCTTGCTCTGTAGACCAGGCTGGCCTTGAACTCACAAAGATCCACCTGCCTCTGCCTCCCAAGTGCTGGGATTAAAGGCGTGCGCCACCACCGCCCCGCTCACTCACTAATTTTAGATTCTGGAGCATGAGTTTGGGTCTCCTAATACACATTCCCCACTGTGGCCCCTCTCAGGCTCTGGTACCACCCGGAATTCTAGATTTGGGGCTTGCTGACTACTGGAGCATCCCTGGGCCCATATTTCCTGCACCGGGCCCAGCAGTGCCCAGTTCTGTGGGGACTCGGTTCTCCCTCTTCAGAAAGGAGGAAGGAGTTGGGGCTCTCAAAGACCTAAGGTCTCTGGAGTTGGACCGCCTTGCTAAGAGTGTGGTCGTGCTGCCCCTGGAGGAAGGACAGGACCCAGGCAGGGGTCAGAGAGGATGTGGGCAGTGTCATGTAGCACATCCAGATCATGATGTCCACGAGAACAGCCCCTTCCATTCAGAACAGCAGCCAGCTCTGTCCAGTATCTCTGCCAAGAAACTCTGGGCCTCCTGATGCACAGTCTGCCAAGAGCAGGGGTCTGGATGATGTGGGCCTCAATCTGTGGGGCTTCCGACGGAAGTAAGCTGAGTGTTTGCCTTTACACGCCCCCAAGGGACACCAGTCAACCTAGGGCCCTTTGGATAGGGACTTTGTGGGAAAGAGCTGAATTTTTCCTCTCCTTGTGGCAAGGCGTGAGAAGCGTGGGCTCTAAGAGGCAGAGGGAGCCCTTGGGAAGAGTCACCTCATGGACCACCAGCACCTAGGACCGCTCATGGCCATGTTCCTCCTAGAACTGCCTTAGGAACTCCAGGCTTAGGTGAGGTCATGGTAGTGCCTCAGGCACCAGCCAGGGGTAATGTCCCAGCTAGGGCAAACCTGATGCCACACACCTTCAAATATAAGATGTTGCTCCTGGTATAAAAAGAGAACCGCCATGCATTTCTACCCGCGCCTTCTTGATGCTCACAGTTTCTAATCTACACATGCAGAAAGAGCTGTTTTAAGTCAGGTGCGGAGGCGTGGGTTGAACGGCAACACACAGGATCACATTGAAAGCCAGAAGTACAAGGCCAGCCTAGGCTACATGATGAGGCAGAGGGGGGAGGGGAAGGAGGAGAGAAAAAGGAAGGGGGGGAGGACGAGGGCTGAGGACAGAGCTGTGTTCGAGCTCTTGCCTGTGGCCCTGGCCCCGTCCCCAACACTGCAGGAAGTAAAGAGAGCTTTGGGCTGTGCTAGCTAGTGGCTGTCTCCTGCCAAATGTCCCCAGCTGCACATGAGGCCATGTGGTGTCAGCTGCCGCCTGCCAGAGGCTTGCTATGAGACACCATTTGTTAAGGGGGCCACCCTTCGAGAAGGTAGTGTCTGAACAAGTTTATGTCTTAAAATAGTTGAGCGGTGCTGACTTCTAGCATTTACTGACCATTCGCTATATGGTAGCTGGTATCAACAGCCCAGCAAGGTTGAACATTTATGAGACCTATTTTACAGATTAGAAAACTGAGGCAAGCAAAATCAAAATCAGCCCCGGCAGGTCACACAAGCTGGTGGCGGCAGAGCCAGTGGGAGGCCCCAGTGTCAGGTGTATCCTGTTGACCTCTGAACCTAAAAATGTGCGACCTGAGGGGGCCAACAAGCCAGAGTAATGCATACTGGTGGTGTCTTCTTCAGCTTTAGGACCTGCGGGCATAAGGCACTGGAGTATCCCCTTCAGCAAACAGCTTGAGAGAGAAATCCAGGGCTGGAGCAGCCTGGGTCAGCATCCCCAACGAGATGACATCAATGTGGGTCCCACAGAACTGGGGGAGGTTGCCCAGTGTGACGCCCCCACTGGCTTCCACGGCCACGCTGGGGAACTTGGCTTTAAGTGCTGCCGCTGTGGGGTGCAGCTCCTGTAAGATACAAGGCAAGGGGAGGTGAGAGCGCCTCACCCCACCCCACCCTCACCCCCCACCCTCCCACCTCCACCACAGGCCCTGTCCAGGAGTCAGATCCACCTCACCTCAGGCTTGAAGTTGTCCAGTAGTACCAGATCAGCGCCAGCCTCTGCTGCCTGCAAGGCCTCCTTCAGGCTGCTGCATTCCACCTCTACTTTCAGAGCGAAGTCAGCTGCCTGCCGGGCCCTCCGCACGGCCTGCCGGGCCGATAGAGAGAGGGTGAGGATGGGACCCTGGAGAGCCCAGAGAGCTGGGCTTTGAATCACAGGCAAAAAGGAAGTCGGCCTCCCGCATTTACAGATGCCATCCCTGACCCTGGGGTCCCTTGTCACCAAACAGTGGCTGGTAGACTCTGGTGGAGGGACTGGAATGAGGGTCAGAAGCGGACCCGAGTGAGAACAGCGTCTCCTCCAGGCTCGCACCTTTTTCACACTGCCGGCTGCCGCCACGTGGTTGTCTTTCACCATTATCAGCCCTCCCAGGTCGTAGCGGTGGCCCGCAGCCCCTCCTACTAGGAGCCCATACTTCTCCACCAGTCGGAACCCCGGAGTGGTCTTCCTCGTGCCCGCCACATGCCCTTTCCAGCCGGTGCTCTTGGCCACCTCCACAGCTGTCGCCGCCACACTGGCAATCCCACTGCAGCGGGCCAAGGTGTTAAGGGCCACCCGTTCCCCCAGCAGCAGGTGGTGGGCAGGTCCCCTGACTTCTGCCACCTTGACCACAGGTACCAGCTTCGATCCCTCTGGGAGGAACCAGGACACTTGGCAGCTGAGTTGGGTAAAGATGGCATCAAAGAAAGGTCGCCCGGCCAGAACCCCCGGGGATTTGGCCCACAGTGCAGCCTGTGCTGGAGCCGACCCGGTGACCAAGGCTGCGAAATTGAGGCTTGGGCAGTCTTCCTGAAGCCAGCTGTTCGCCAGGGCTGCTAGGGTCGTAGAGGGCAGCAGGAGCTGCAGGCCTGCAGGGAACCAGAGAGACCATGGTTGGTTTGCACTTCTTCCCTCGTAGCCAGAGTCGACACGAATATATTCAACTGCATGGGCAATAGGGCGCTAGCCAATCAGGGTGGAGATTGGGCTGGGACAGAGCGTGGGGTCTCCCAGCTGACCAGGTTGTCAGAGTAGATAAAAATACCCTGCACCTAGCTAAAGTTAAACCTTCAATAAGCATCCAAGAGTTTTATAAGGAAGCTGGGTGTGGTGGTGCAGGCCAGTAATCCCCACACTCCGGGAGGCTGAGGAGAGGACCTCATCAGACCTCCTCTCAAAATAGCCACAACAACAATAATAAAATGTAGACGTGGGGCATTTGCTCCTTCCTGTCAAACCATGCCTCCTTTTTTGTAAATTTTTTTCTGCATCGTGTGTGTGTGTGTGTGTGTGTGTGTGTGTGTGTGTGTGTATGCAGGTGTCATTGCTCTTGCGTGGAGGTCAAAGGGTAACTTTCAAGAGTTGGTTTTCTAAAGCATGTAGGTTCCTGGGACTCTACTTCAGCTCACCAAGCTTGGCAGCAGGTACCTTTATCCACTGAGTCATTTCCCGCCATACATCCTGTTTTTAACTTTAATTGACTTACAGTTAGAGAAACAACGTGAGACGCATCTCCTAACACATTTGAGTCCAGCAGTCTTACTAACCCCACACAGCCTCCCCCTTCAGAATTCAAGCTCTGTGCCCTGAACAGCAGCTGCCGCCTCCCCCCCCCCCCCCGTTCCTGCCAACTGCCCCTCTGCTCTGTTATAAAATCTGAGGACGTAGGTACTCAGCTCATTTTCCTGTATAGTATGCCCCAGGTGACACATTTAACAACTTGTAAGTAAATGTGACCTGCTATCTGAAATTCAAACGTGACTTGGCGTCTTGTATTTTATATATCAAACCTACTACTGGGCTCAAAGCTAAGTATTTACCAATAAGATATTTAATATCGGGTTGTTCTTTGGAGACATGGCCTGCTTAGGTAGCCCGGGATAGCCTGGACTCCCAGTCAGCCCACCTCCCGAGTGTCAGGGGTTACAGGCATGCACCACCAAGGCCCTCCGTATTTAGCAGCATGGGTAACCGACTTAAGCACACCTGAAGGCTGCCCGCCTCCATTCCAGCCGTCTGTGTTTCCCAGAAGGATTAGCTATTTATGCCCTGAAGCCCTCCAGCGGGCCGACAGCTTATGTCTCTTTTCTCCTAGCTTTCTCTGGAACATCAAGTATTTTTATTTATGGTGGGGATCTAAACCAGGGCCTTGAGCTTCTAGAAAGTGCTCTACCACCGAGCCTCACCCACAGCCGGAAGTTCAGGTATTTACAGCCACAAAGAACCACGTAGGAAAGGAAAGGAAATCTGCCGAGAGCGCACGGCAGCAAGGCGGCCGCAGGTTCAGAACTAGACGCCTTAGCGCGGCTGCAGACTAGGCTGGGTTGTGTGTTGTTCCAGAGACGAAGGTGAGGGAATAAAGGGTAGGGGCATGGCGTCGCTAAGGTCCTTCACCAACTGAAGGACCTTCCAGCCTTTAGGGCTGCAGAATCTGGCCACTGCAGAGCCAGACCCAGACACGATGCAACATTGCCACCTGTCGGTCTGTAGAGGAGCTGCAACCTTCACGCAACTTGTCTGGTTCCCTTAACACCCGCCCCCACCCCACCCCCTCTCCTTCGCCCCTGCTGTCCTGGAATTCACTATGGAACCCAAGCTGACCTTGAACGCTAGGCAGCCAAGGGCTGGGACTACAGGTGTGAGCCACCACATCCAGTTCCCCAAACAGTTGTGGACTTCCATGTTGGTCTCTGAATTGCAGTTTTGCTGAGAATCCTGTTGAGTTGGTGCGGTCAGAATGCCTCCTGACCTCTAGGACTTCGTGTTAGTAATTCCGCACCACTGGCCCCTGCTGGGCTCCTAGGCTGTGAACTCCCACTTGCCTGCACTGTATTCAGAGTTCTTGCTTTACAGTCAGAGTTCCGGATGATAATGCTCTATCACTTGCTTCCTGTCCCCTTCCCTTTTTTTTTTTTTTTTTTTTTTTTTTTTTGAGACAGGGTTTCTCTGTGTAACAGTCCAGGCTGTCCTGGAACTCGCTCTGTAGACCAGGCTGGCCTCGAATTCTGAGATCCACCTGCCTCTGCCTCCTGAGTGCTGGGATTAAAGGTGAGCATCACCACTTCCGCTGTCTTTGACACCTCTACCACTGTGAAAACTCTGGTTCACATCACTGCTCCTGCCCCTCTTCACTTTTTACCCCACTTCCCATTGGTTGTGGTGACACTCCTGACTGAGCAGCTGCCGTGGAGATGGCGGTGGGTGGGTCTTCCTGCCACTCTCAGACCTCATAGTCCCTTCCCTGGCTCCAGTCATCATTCTGCTCTCTGATCTTTCTACAGACCCTGCTAGGCCAAAAGGTCCCAGCAACCTGCACCACACTCCTGTCCAGTCTTCTGCTGTATTCCAGCTACTTGGCTGGCACAGCTAGGGGCTCAGACTTGTAATCCCAGCTTGTGGAAGGGTAAAATAGGAGAGTTTCAACAAGTTTGAGGCCAGCCTGGGCTACATACACAGTTCCAGAACAGCCTAGGCTACTGTGTAAAATTCTGTCTCATAAATAAATAAATAAATAAATAAATAAATAAATAAATAAATAAATAGTGGCGCACACCTTTAATCCCAGCACTCCGGAGGCAGAGGCAGGTGATCTGAGTTCGAGGCCAACCTGGTCTACAGAGTTTAAGGACAGCCAGGGCTAAACAGAGAAACCCTGCCTAAAAATGAAATAAAAAGAAAGAAAGAAAGAAAGAAAGAAAGGAAGGAAAAGAAAAGAAGCGAATTTGTAAAAATGGCCAAATATTGACAAGTTCATACTGCTATAGCAAATATGTGGTGGTAGTTATGCCATCAGAGGCCACTTGGTGGAGTGACTCAGCCCAAAGACTGCAGGGAATGACCTGAGTTTCAATAGTGTCTCAGCCTCTCTCACCTCAGGCCACAACTCAGCCTTTTATTGTCTGTAACAGGGATAATGATGCAGAGACCCCGGACTGCTAAGCTCCGAGGGACGTCGTCAGGCAAACAGTAGGTGTGTTGGCTAAAGAAATGTCTGAAGCATCTTGCAAGTGTGGTGGGTGCTGGAGGAGGCGACTGTGTGTCCCTGAGAAGGATGAGTCATGTTTGCCAGGCAGAGGTGTTTGGGGTCAGAGGGATGTGAAGCTGAAAAGCTGAGGATGAGACTCAGGAGAAATGGGAGGAGCCGGAAGCTAAGAGGAATCTGGGCCGATCCAGGAACCACCACAGAGCTGTAAGTGAAATGCCGGGATTGTTTTTACTGGAAAGTTCACCTCAGCCATCAACAAGGCACCCAACAAAGAGTGGCAAAGCCCCAAACCTAGGCGGCGGCGTAGGGAGGGAGAGCAAGGGTCGATGTGAGAGCTAGCTGCTTCCGGGGTGAGCAAATCTGCCCAACTGGCAGCTGTTAGGCATCGAAGCCTCGGGTTCGTCTTCCAAGTGGTTGAACACAGACAGCAGGAGTCATCCCACGACAGAAGTTTGGGCAAGAGGAACATCAGGGGAAGGTGGGAAGGGCATGGGGAGCCCTGGCATGTGGGTACCACAGAATGCCGCCTCATCTCAGCCTCCCCACAAGGGTTATTCCCATTTCAAAAAGCGTAGAAACCGAATCTCAGTGTTCTGGGGTGGTGCTGTGTGGTGAAGGCAGCGGGGGGGGGGGGGGGGGGGGGGGGGGGGGAGACGACGACAGACAGCTTTCTGCAGGTGTGGACGTCGCCACCTACGAGAAACATGAATGGTGCGTAGAGGAGGTAGATGGGTCTGTTCCCAGGAGACAGGGGCGTGAGGAATAGCGAGACTGGGCATGGTGTCTGAGCACAGCAGGGAGGAGGTGCAGGCAGAGGTGTGGCTGAGGTGGCATAGAGAAGAGTCAAGAGCGGATGTTTGGGGGTTGTGGAGAGGAGATTCAAGTGGAAGACTGAAAATGGGTCATTGGACTTAGCAACTTTGTGACTAAGAGGCCTTGGCTAAAGCGGTCTGGGTAGTGTGTGATGGAAACAGAGCTGCAAGGTCACAGTCAAAAATTACACTGTGAGGTGAGGAAGTGGAGGCGGTGAGTGTGAGCCGCTGGCTTCGGGTGCTGAGCAAGGGCCCTCACCCAGAGCAGCGTGGCTGGGGTCATCTGGAAAGCCTGTTTTAACTGTCAGCTGCATCAGAATCTGGGGGTGGGGGATCCCAGGTATCTACGTGTTCCAAGTCTCCCTCACATCCCAACGAAGACTGATACATAGGAAGGTTAAAAGCCGAGCTCAGAGCCAGCGAGTTGGCTGAGGGTAAAGGTGCCTACTGCCTAGCCTGGTGACCTGAGTCTCATCCCTGCGACCCACATGGAGAAAGGGAAGAACTGACTTTCACACAGGTTGTCCTCATGACCTCTACGGGGGGGGGGGGGGGGGGGGGGATAAGTGAATGTTCAAATGCAGCATAAGAACTGGGATGCGCCAGGCGGTGGTGGCGCATGTCTTTAATCCCAGCACTCGGGAGACAGACAGAGGTAGGTGGATCTCTGTGAGTTTGAGGCCAGCCTGGTCTACACAGTGAGTTCCAGGGTAGCCAGGACTGTTACACAGAGAAACCTTGTCTTGGATGTAGCTGCTGCAGATCCTGGCTGGGCTCCAGTCCCAGGCTCAGAGGGGCTCACTGCAGCACTACTCAAATATCTCCAAGTCACAGAGTCAGCCCCAGTGCCCACCAACAGGATGAATAAAGAAAACACTGTGTAGGTGCACAGGGAAGCCTTAGCCTCAAAGAAAAACACAATTATACCATTTGCAGAATGGTTAGAACTGGAAATCACGTTAAGACAAACATTACATGTTTCCTCTCAGATGTGGAGGCTAGATTGAAAAATAAAACAATAAAAGTAGAAGGAAGCTGTCTGGGGGAAGATGAGGTCGAGCAGGAAGGAGGCTTGAGAAGGCCGAGAGGATGATGGGGAGGAAGGTCAAAGTCCACTGAAGTCATGTATGAAACGCTTTGTTCTGACAAATAACATATGCTAATAAACAAACGAAAAGAGGGAGAAATAAAGACAAAGAAGCAAGGCTGGGCGTGGAGGCACACACCTTTAATCCTAGCACTCGGGAGGCAGAGGCAGGCGGATCTCTGTGAGTTCGAGGCTAGCCTGGTCTACAGAGTGAGTTCCAGGACAGCCAGAGCAAATAGTGAGACCTGTCTCAAAAGAAAGAGAGGGAGGGGGAGGGGAGGGGGAGGGTGGAGGGGAAGAGGAGGAGGTAGTGGCTCCAGCTGGAGAAGCAGGTTCAGTGGCAGAGCACAGCTGTAGCACAAAAGTCTGGATTGTAATCAGTGCCCATCCCAAAGAGCCGGTGCTTAAAACCAGTGTTTAAATTGGTGGTGTAAACCAGGAACTTGGGAAACCCAGGAAGGAGGATGAGAAGTTTATGGCCGGCCAGGCATGGTGGCACATACCATTAAACCTAGCACTTCAGAGGCAGCAGCAAGTGGATCTCTGTGAGTTCCAGGCCATCGGGGCTACATAACAAGACCTTGACTCCAAAACAAAACAAAACAACAACAACAAACAAAAGTTTGAGGCTAAGGCCAGAGAAATAGCTCATTCGGGAGAGATGCCAGCCACCAGGTTTAACCAATTGAGTTCCATCCCAGGCCCCTGCATGATAAAAGGAGAGGCCCACTCCTATCTTCTGATTTACATACCCAAACAAACAAACAAACAAACAAATAAATAAATAAATAAATGTAATTTTAAAAATTAAAAAAAAAATTGCTGGGCATGGTGGTGCATGCCTTTAATCCCAGCCCTCTGGAGGCAGAGGCAGGTGGATCTCTGTGAGTTTGAGGTCAGACTGTTCTACAGAGCAAGTTCTGAGACAGCCAGGGCTATGTAGAAAGACAATGTCTAAAGCAATAAAAATAAAATTACAATAAAAAATTTAAAAAAATTAAGAACACAAATGCTTGTGTAATATGACACCATCCACGTGACTCCAGTGGGTGTCAGAGGCTGAAGCTGAACTAACAGGCTGGGACCTTCTTAGGGTGATGAAGGCATTCGACTCAGTTCAGTTACTAAAACTCATTGACTTAACCACGTAAGTGAACAGGAACCAGTGCTGCGACCAATGTCACAAGCCGTTTGCCAATCACACAGAATAGTGGCCCCAAACTGAGCACGAGGAAGACAAGATACCCCAGGAGAGGTGGTACCCTCACTGACCTCAGCACTCCCGAGGCTGAGGCATCAAGAGAGCTTGAGGCCAGCCTGGGCTGCTGACTGAGAGCCTGTCAGGAGAGAGGAGGGGGAGATCAAAAGGAGCCTGAGCCTGTGAGTCTAGACGCAGCCACCTCCTTACCGCTTGTCAGGTAGGCACCCACACCAAGCTACATCCTTTCATCACACAGGTCTGATGGGTTATTACCTCATTCTTCGGCTTGGGAAATGAACGTTCTCAGCTTCTTTCTGCTGACCCCTCCCAAAAAGCTTCCAGTGCCAGGAAACTCAGATGGATAAGGGGATGCGCTGGGAGACTGAATATGAGAACAAAAGATTTTTCTAGTCCTCCTGTGACTCAGGGTTGCAAGAATAAGATGGTCAGGAACCAAAACATGCATTTTTCATTCTAACTTTTTAAAGATTTTTTTTTTTTAGTGTATATGAGTGTTTTGCTTCCATATGTGTTCACTACATGTGTACCTTCAGAGGCCAGAAGATATTGGAGCTCCTGGAACTGGAGTCACAGACAGTTGTGAGCCAGCGTGTAAGTGCTGGAAACCAAACCCCAGTCCTCTGCAAGAGCAGCAAGTGCTCTAACTACTGAGCTGTGTCTCCATTCTCCGTGTGTTTCTAGCAAAACAGAATTAGTGGAGAGCTGTGCAAAATGTTGACCCCTGGGCCCCAGCTCCGGGGGAGGGAGGGGGCGTGTCTTAGGATACAATCTCTGGAAGGCACAGCCTGAATCTAATTGCTAGCAGAGTTTCTGAGTCTGGGAAGGTCAATCGCCACCACACACCGGTGTCCACCATACCAGGGCACTGGCTGTGTGCTGTCATAGAGCCTACCCACGGTCCTCCACACTACACAGCTTTCATGTTTATAGATGGAAAATTGAGGCCGGGAAACGGAAGAGAACCTTCCTAAAGAGCAGAGTTGAGAGAGATCGATGAGATTGGAGCAGGCAGCCATTGCTCTACTCCCTCCACAGTGAGTGCTCTCGGGAGAACCCAGCTGCTTCAGCCCCCACACTTCCCACACACAGACAGCTTGGAGATGAGCGGACCTGGTTGCCTGGTGTAGGGCACACTGCTCACACTATTTCCACTTGGGGGAATAAACAAACACATCTGGTGTTCTTTAAGCCTCATTGGTTAACATTTCCAACAAAAGGGATTCCCGAGAGTGGTTCTGAATATCCAGGCTCTCCTAATTAGCAGCTGCCACTGGAAGGCACTAACTCGGAGAGAAGCTGAGCTTGGGGGGGGGGGGGGGGGGGGGGCGGTGGAGCCGGGCTGGTGGAGCTGGGCTGGTGGAGCCGAGCTGGTGGAGCCGGGCTGGTGCGGTGACCTGCCTGGTGGGGACAGATTGCTGAGGATAATTTCTCCCAGCTGTAAACCTGACCTCTCAAGGGATACCTTTTTAATTGATTATTTGAGGTGAATAAAACTGATAAAATTTACATGGCATGGATAGGGTATAGCTAATTTGGTTGAGTTCTTGCCTGACATGTAGGAAGTCCTGGGTCCCATCTCCAGCACACTTGTAATTCCAGCATCCGGAGATGGAGGCAGGAGGATCGGAAGTTCAAGGTCACCCTCAGCAATGTGGAGGGTTTGAAGCCAGCCTTGGCTATATTAGACCTTTTCTTAAAAATAAATAAATTAATTAATTAATAATATAATAATAATAAATAAAATAAAAAAGGTAAAAAGGTGTTTCCAGTGTGGTGGTATGAACCTGTAACTCTAGCTACTAAAAACAGTGAGATAGGAGAACTTCATGTTCAAGGCCAGCCTGGGCCATCACTGGGACCTTCACATGAGGTTTAGATTTAAATACAGGGTGACTATGCAGTCCCGGTCAGGGGTGGTCCTGCCAGTCATCACTGTCCCTCCTGCAAGGTGCTCTGGCCAGTAGCCTGGGGCAGTCTCCCTCCTGCAGACCTGCTCCTCTGACTGGTCCTGAGCTTCCGCATAAGCTGCCCAGGACATTCTAATTTTTTGGAGATCATTATTTCAGCAATATCATAGCCAAAAAGAAGGCACAAGTGTCTCCTTTGGGCGTCTTCATTCTGGCCTTGGGAGATGGCCCAGGGGTAAAGTGCTTGCTGGAAAAGCATGCAGATCCCCAGAACCCACATATAACATGCACAGAAAATCAAACTAAGGTGAATGGCTCCTGTGGAAACACCTGAGATTAACCTCTGCCCTTCACATGCATGCACCCCCTACCACGCACGTGTGTGTGCGTGTGCGTGTGCGCGTGCATACAGATGCAAAAGGATTCTCACCAGGATATTTACAATTTAATCTTCACAACCACAATTATACCCATTTTATAGGTAAGTAAATGGACGTACAAAATAGTGTAAATTCATACAACTGGGAAGGGTGGGCTTGGGGTCATAAAGCTGGGCTGGTCATGTTAAGGACTCATTCACACACTTCACCACCAAGAAGAAGGAATGGTTACAGATCTAGCTCAATTTTATTCCTGCTTTTCCTCTGAGTCATGCCTGCAGTCACCTTGGATCCCAGGAAAGACAGGGCTGAAGATAGAAACCTGTAGAGAAAGGACCCAAACTGCCTCAAGCAATGGGTCCTCCAGGTCCACCACCCTCCCGTGTCTGTGATCGTGAGCTTGCTCCAGAACTGGAGCAGTCCTCTTAGGGAACCAGAGTGCTCTGGTGAGCACTTCCTCTGGGTCAGAAAAGATAGTTGTGAGGGCAGGGGACAATTCACATCTGTGTCTGAGACCAGGCCTGGCCACTAGCCTCAGGACTTTAGTGTCACAGCTTATTTGTTGATTCACTCAACAAACACCAGGTGGAGACAGAGGCTAGTTCACACTGCAGCTTCCTGACAGGGTCTTCCCATCGCCCTCTCACTTCCTAGGGAACAGAAATGACTTCCAAACAGGACCCAGTAAAGCCCCCTGTACCGAGTCCTGAAATGGTACATATGAGGGTGAAGAAAGATTTGTTAATGAAGTATGAGGGTAAAGATGAGGCTGCAAAGTCTTGGCCCTGAAAATAGGTTAGGCTTTGACCACATGGCATGAGCCAGGCAGAGCGGGCTTGGAGGAGAGTTCCGAACCGGGTTCTGGTCCCTGGGCAACAGGAAGTCACTGGATAAAGCCATGAAGATTGAAGTTTTAATATTTAAGGGCCAATGAGATGTCTCAGTGGGCTAAGACACTTGCCTTCAAGTCTGATGACTTTGGTTTAATCCCAGAACCCACAAGATAGAAGAGAGCTGACTCCCGGAAGTTGTCCCCTGACTTCCACTCCATGTACATGCTTGCCCTCACACAGACATACATTTAAACTGTGTCTAGGGTTCTTGGTTAGGAAGCTATTGAAAGGGCTTCGGCAAGAGGCAGTGAGTCAGAATGAACTGTAACAGCAGGGCCTGCGTCTCAAGGTCACGGGACAGTGCTTGGCCACCACGATACTCACACAGGTTCAGCGTTCCCACTCCAGGAGAACCTCTCGGCCTTTGCCTACTGGCTCCCAGCTGCTTCTGCCACACTCTGGACGGGCACTTTGTTTCCCTGGTTCCCCAGCCTGGGCTTCACTCCCTTTCCTTGTTTACCCTCTCTTGGCTTATTTCATGCAGGTCACTGGCCCTCACCAACCTTCTGGCTGAGCCCAGAGGCGAGCATCAGATGTCACATGTGTGAGGCAGCAAGGCACCAGAACCTTGAGGATAGGATGCTCCAAAGATGCAAACAAAAAGATAGGACCGGGATGCTGTGGAGGCAACTCCAGGGGATGTAACCACTGGATAGCGGAGGGCCATGATGTGAGTGGATACACTCCATCCTCAGTTTAGGATGACGATGAAGGAGGAAGAGAAGAAACATCAGAATAGCTGCTCAAAGGGAAAACTTGGAGTCTGACACACCAAACACGGAGATGGAGAGTTCGGGGGTTCCAAAAGTGGAACCTAGTCTCTCAGGAGGCAGAGGCAGGTGGATCTCTGAGTTCGAGGCCAGCCTGGTCTGTAGAGTGAGATCCAGGACAGCCAGGGCTACACAGAGAAACCCTGTCTCGAAAAGCAACAGAAAGTGCAGAGGCAGAGTTGAGGGACTGTTGTGGAATATTCCTTTACACTGTGTGAAGATGTGTCACTGTGGTTGGTTTAATAAAAAGCTGAATGGCCAATAGCTAGGCAGGAAGAGGATAGCTGGGACTTCTGGGGACAGAGAGATCCCGCAAGAAGAAAGGTGGACGCAGAGAAAGCAGGACATGTAGGAGGAGAGGTAAAAGCCACGAGCCGAGTGGCAACACATAAATGAATAGAAATGGGTTAATTCAAGTTATAAGAGCTAGTTAGAAACAAGCCTGAGCTAAGGCCAAGCTTTCATAATTAATAAGTCTCTGTGTCATAATTTGGGGGCTGGTGGTTCAAGAAAGCCTGCTATAAGGGACCCCTCACTAGCCTGTTTCTGGGTACCCGGCCCTTTGTGATGGTCCTTAATTCTACCCATCCTTTGGGAAGGCACTATTTTTAATTTATCAACAAGGAAACTGAGCACAATGAGATTAAGTATCTAGTCTAGGTGACATGGCGGTCAGGTGGCAGGGATGGGACTTTATGTAGGTGACTCTGAGGTCGCCTCTAAACTCTGTGCTAGGGAGGCCATGGAGATGTCCATGAGCATTTGTGTGTGTGTGTGTGTGTGTGTGTGTGTGTGTGTGTGTGTGTGTGTAGACCAGAGATTGGTAAACTAGTGTATTTTCCTTTTTTCTTCCTTTCTTTCTTTCTTTTTTTTAAAAAAGATTTATTTATTTATTGTGTATACAGCATGTATGACTGCAGGCCAGAAGAGGGCACCAGATCTCATTACAGATGGTTGTGAGCCACCATGTGGTTGCTGGGAATTGAACTCAGGACCTCTGGAAGAACTGCCAGTGCTCTTAACCTCTGAGCCATCTCTCCAGCCCCTGTTTCTTTCTTTCTTTCTTTCTTTCTTTCTTTCTTTCTTTCTTTCTTTTTCTTTCTTTCTTTCTTTCTTTCTTTCTTTCTTTCTTTCTTTCTTTCTTTCTTTCTTTCTTTCTTTCTTTCTTTCTTTTTAAATACTAGATCTCTGAATGAACCTGGAACTCACAAACTGGCTAAACTGGCTGGTTACTGAGTTCAAAGGATCTGCCTGTCTCTCCTACCACCACAACCACCCTCCCGCCAGCCCTGCCCCCTCTCTCTCTCTCTCTCTCTCTCTCTCTCTCTCTCTCTCTCTCTCACACACACACACACACACACACACACACACACACATACACACACTCAACGTGAGGATTGAAGACCAGCTTTTGTGTGGATCCTGGGGAATCTGAAATCAGGTCTTCCTTCTGGTGAGGCAAACAATTTACCCACTGAGCCACCTCTCTAGACCTCATCCTTGAAGTTTTTGAGGTTTTAAATTGTTCTTCTTAAGAATTTGGGTCTGGCCTGGTGTGGTGCACACACCTGCAAGGTCAGCACTTGGGAGACTGAGGCAGGAGGATCTTAAGTTCCAGGTCAGCTTGGGCTACACAGTGCATTTCGGGCCATTTTTGAGCTGTGAATTCGGACCCTGGAGATGTGGCCCTGCATAGCAGTGGCTCGGGAGAGGTGGCTCGGAGGTTAAGTGCACACGGTTCTTGCAGAAGATCCAAGTTCTGTTCCCAGCACACCCATCAGGTGGCTGACAACCACCTGTAACTGTAGGGGGATTCAATGACTATGGCCTCTGAGCACCCCCAAACATGTGTACACACCTCCTGCCATATATACACAGAATTTAAAATAACATAAATAAACATTAAAAGATAACCTGTCTTAAAAATAAATGAATAAAAGGCCTGAAAGACAGCTCAGGAGGGACCTGAGCTCCATCCCCAGAGATGTGCAAAGGTGGCCTCTGAAAAGGTGCCCTCTGACCTCTGCTGTGGGATGGTCTGTATGTCAAATGTGTTGCTGATTGGACAATAAATAAATCACTGATTGGCCAGTGGCCAGGCAGGAAGTATAGGCGGGACTAACAGAGGAGAACTGAGAGAACAGGAAGCTGGGTGTGGGAGAGACACTGCCAGCCGCCACCATGACAAACAGCATGTGAAGATCCTGGTAAGCCACAAGCCACGTGGCAAGGTATAGATTTATAGAAATGGATTAATTTAAGCTGTCAGAACAGTTAGCAAGAAGCCTGCCACGGCCATACAGTTTGTAACCAATATAAGTCTCTGTGTTTACTTGGTCAGGTCTGAGTGGCTGTGGGACTGGCGGGTGAGAGAGATTTGTCCTGACCGTGGGCCAGGCTGGAAAACTCTAGCTACAGACCTCCATGCTGTGACGCGTGACACCCCCCACTGTGCACTCACTCACAATAATGACAAGTTAAAAAGTTTAGAAACCTGGATCTGCTGAAAATTATCATTATGAACCCCCTTTCTCAGAAAAAAAAAAAAAAAAAGAGAATACGTGGTTATTTTTTCTGAATTTCATATTCATGTTGGGCGTTGATGCCCTCCCTGGAAACCCATCCAAGGTTCCTTAGTAAAGAACTCATCCCTAAAGAATCAGCCTGGACATCTGCAAAGGTGATTGAGTTTCCCTGCAGCCCTGTAACATCTTCCAGATAGAAACCAGGATCCTACCTACAAGGTAAATAACTTCCCAGAGTTCCCACAGCTGTGAATACGCCTGGGACTCAAATCCAGGTCAGTTTACTTTGACTGGAAGTAAAGGGAAAGGCAGACCAGACAGGGTGTTGACCCAGCGCTTGGGAGGCGGAGTCAGGCAAGTTTGAGGCCAGCCTGATCTGCACAAGGTGCTCCAGCTGTGCTAGGCAGAGCTACAAATCCAGAGCAGACCCCACAGTCAAGATCGGAGTTACAAACCAGGATTGAGGACAGAGGATGGGGAAGGAGACCCCAGGAGGGAAAGGAAACACAAAGATTTAAGTATGAGCCATCTAAACGCCGGGGGTGGGGGGGGTGGGGTTAAACACGAGAGCAAATGCCGGACCACCGAGCTGCATTCCAGCCATTGTCATGTCTACAGACGCAAGAAAACGAGGCTGTGAAAACGTAGAGGTCTGGCATTGGCCTGCAGCCTGTCCTTACTGCACTCTGGACTCAAACAGGTGCTGGACTCCCAAGCCTGACTCCGAACGGCCTGAGCACAGGCTCCGACTTCATCCCCTGCCCCCACCCTGCAGGGATGAGACAGGACTTTGCCTCTGCTTCTCTTGGCTGCTAACAGGGGGCAGAGTCCAGGACTGCTCCCCTTTCCAGGTTCCCACTACCAGTCCATTTGCCCCCAGCACCTCGGCCTCCTCCATTCCATCCTCCAGCTTCTGCCCTTAGGACTCAACACAGAAGGAAGAGTAAGCAAGAGGACTTTGAGGGTTCAGCCCAGTCAGAGAGAAGTGGGGTTGGGAAGAAGGTCCAGGAGAGACGAGAGGGAAAAGGGGGTCTTTAGAGAACAGAAAGGGATGGAGATGGCGGGAATCGGGAGAGGGACAGGCAGTAGGGGACATGGGCGACAGGGACACAAAGCGAGACGTATGTCACCTTCAGGGTCCATGGTGACTTGGAGCAGCCGGTCAGTGTGTCCACCACTGTCCAGATCGATGATACCAGAGGCTGAAGCTGGGGGGTGGGGCTGCCAGAGAGAGTGGGGAGGGGCCGAGCTGGGCTGATCTTCCGGAGAGGCCTCGCGGTCCTCCTCCCAGACCCTCGCTGAGCCAGCCCCATTGTGAACTCCAGAGTCAGGGAGAACTGCTCAGGTGTGAGATTTAGAAATTCTGCCCCTACTGGCACCAAAGAAGCCCTGTTTTCTCCCACTTCCAGCCCTCCTGGAGTTCCCTCGGAGTGCATGGCTATGAATGCCGGACCCCACTCTCCTGGGAGGGCCAGAAAGCCTTGTTAGTGGTGCATTGGGGGAAATCATGGGTCTTAGACCTGCTGTCAAGTCCCAATTCCGTTTCCCCCATCCCAAGCCCTGAGAGAGGGTCTCACTGTGTAAATCCACCTGCCTGGCCTCCCTCCCACCCCACCCCACCCCCGCCTCTATGCTAGGATTAAAGCATGCACCACCATATCCAGGCTATTCTCTTTTTATTTAAAATACCTTTTCTTGTGTCTCCGTTTTTTGTTTTTTTTTTTTTTAGCTGTAAAATGAAACACTAGCCAAGGAAGAAAATATGTGAGGGACAGAGAAGGAACCCCACAAATGTCCCCTGATTCTCCTTTCCTCTTCCTGAGAGCCACAGTTTGAATGAGTTTCTCCAAAGTCGGTGTGTTGAAAATGTATCCCCCAAATTTATACAGCTGCGGTATTTGGAGGTGGGGTCTTTGGGAGATACTTAGAGTCAGATGAGGTCTTTGGAGACTTTGTATCAGTGGCTTTAAAAGACAGCAATACCGAATGTTCTCGCTCATACACGGCTCCTAGCTCTAAATCTTCTGCTGTGATGTTTCACCTAGAGTGTGTGTGGGAACCAGAAAACGAGAGATGGACCCCAGGGTGGATACCTAGGGGCTGGGTCAGTAAATACAGGTAAAATTAGAGGAGAGACAGGGGCCCTGGAGGGGAAAGGTTCAAGCTAGCTGGGGATGAGGTCTTGGTGGAAGGTTTAACTGAAATGAAGGGTATATGAAAAAGCTATAGGGAACCCTACAACCTCCCAACTCAGGAAAAAAACTATTAGTGGAGAAAGTAGGACACTGAGGACATGGAATGAGAGGAAATAAGCTCAGGGATAAGTGGAGATAAAGGATTCGGGACAGGAGAGGGTAGGGAAGGAGGGAGGGTAACCAAAATTAAGAATATATGAAGAAGCCTTATGGAAATCCACTGGTTTAAAAGCTATTTTTAAATTTATATATATATATATATATATATATATATATATATATATATATATAGTTTGTTTTTGTTTTTTTTTCAAGATTGGAATTCTCTGTGTAGCCCTGGCTGTCCTGGAGCTCACTTTGTAGACTAGGCTGGTCTCGAACTCAGAGCTCCACTTGCCTCTGCCTCCTGAGTGCTGATATTAAAGGCGTGTGCTGCCACACCCAACTAATATATAATGTTTTTTAAAGAAGGAGTTTGAACAGAGGTACCTTGCATGGGTGGACAATGCTTCCCCAGAAGACGAGGGTTATTAAATGAAAACCTCAGTGCCAGGGACAGGACACCTCCCTAGGAGTTATTGCTCAGGGAGGCTCCAGATGCCCCCACAACAACACAGACTATTGCCACTGCTCCTGGCTGCCCACCATAACTTTGTGGGTAAGACATTACTGCTGAAACTATCACTCAGTTTGAATGTAGAACATAAAGAAATTAACCTTGAGCTGACTAGGAAACTCTCTCTCTCTCTCTCTCTCTCTCTCTCTCTCTCTCTCTCTCTCTCTCGTTGGCTAGCCTACATAATGTCTGACGGTGCTGTGCAGGCTGCTGGGAGAAAAAGATAGCAGTATCTTACCCAGTGTTGAACCCTACACAGTATAACACTGACCTACTGATAAGACGTGTCCTCTGATGCTATACAGCACTGCAGTTACAGGGGTAACCAATCTCTTGATTTTCTAGATATCAAGCCTTCTCCATAGGAAGGATTTCTTGCTTGGTACTGTAAACCTGGTCCAAAGTCTATGACTAGGGAGAACATAGGCCTTATCGTGGAATCTACTGTTGTTATTTTGTTAAATGATCATGCTTTCAAACGCATTCTCTCTCTCTCTCTCTCTCTCTCTCTCTCTCTCTCTCTCTCTCTCTCTCTGAGACAGGATTTCTCTATGTAACTCTGATTGTCCTGGATCTCGCTCTGTAGACGAGACTGGCCTCAAACTCACAGAGATCCATCTGCCTCTGCCTCCTGAGTGCTGGGATCAAAGGCCTGTGCCACCACGCCTGGATGCCAGGCTGCATTTTAGTTTATGGTTATACCCATAGAGCTGTGCTGCTCTGCACCTTAGTCAGAGAAGCTTCTTTTTACAGCAAATAGTGGTTAATGCAGAGACTCCTAACTGGTCCAAATGCTGGGTATAAATAACTGAGTTCTCAGCTGCGAATGGGTCATCTATACCAACCGCACCACCCAAGGCTCAGGAAGAACCATGGAATTGGGGTGGAAAGACTTTAAGAGTCAGAGATTAGGGAAGAGAGCTGTGAATGCCAGCTTCTGGGCATAGCTGTTGCACAGATCAACTCACAGAAGCTGTGGCTATCTGCACAAGAGCAAGCCAGGCAAAATTTCACCACTGAAGGGCCCCACCCATCAAAGGCACTGTTGGCAGCTGCTGATAGATGCTGAGGGAGGGAGAGAAAGTCACTCTCCCGCTGGTAGTTGGCTCGTGCCCCCAGGGGACGACCACACACTGTGTGCATATGGGCAGTACCAATTGGACTCAAGGAGTTACTGATAACAAAAAAGGCAAAAAGAGGACAGGAATCTGGAGGGAGGTGAGGTGGAGGCACTAAGGGGAGTCAGAGGTAATGGTTGATCGATGTGGTCAATGTGCTCTGAATAAATGTATCCCCACTACCCCCTCTCTCAAAACAGGATTTCACTGTGTAGCCCTGGCTGGCCTGGAACCCACTGTGTAGACCAGGCTAACCTCAAGCTCACGTTGATCTGCCTTTTCCTCCCAAGCTGAGAATGAAGGTATGTGCTACCACAAGTGGTTAGTGTATGTATGATCTTTCAAACAATAACAAAATAGTAATTAAAAAAAACAAACAAACAGCCGGGCGGTGGCGCCTTTAATCCCAGCACTCAGGAGGCAGAGGCAGGTGGATCTCTGTGAGTTCAAGGCCAGACTGGTCTACAGAGTGAGTTCCAGGACAGCCAAAGCTGCACAAAGAAACCCTGTCTCAAAAAAAATCCAAAAGGAAAAAGAAAAAGAAGGGAGGGAGGAAGAGGGAGAAGGAGAATACTTGGGGGGTGGAGCTGGGAAACTTTCACTGTCCTGAGAGAAGTGAGCTCACATCTGAGAACCGGCAGGGTCTCCATTTCCTCACTGGAAACCGTTCTTGCTACAGTCTTTTGGGAACTGATTGCCAAAGCGCCCCCCCCGCCCCCCCCCCGCCCCCCCCCCCCCCCCGGTATCTTCCAGTTCGCCCCCAACCGACACCATCACTTCCTCTGCCTCCTGACTGAGGACTAGTGAGGCAAACCAGGCATGGGGCAGGGGTTGCCGAAGTTAAGGTTCCTCACTTCATGGGCCTTTCACTCGGGCACCTTGCCTGCCTCGCTTCCCACAGCCCTTCCCACTGCTCTGCCCATCCTACCCTGCCACCGTCATTTTCTCCTGGCTGATCTTTCGTTGCTATGTTTCATTTTGGTTTTTGAGACAAGATCTTGCTGTGTAGATCAGGCTGGCCTGAAACTTACTATGTAGTGTAGGCTGCCCTCTCATTTACGGCAGTCTCTTGCCTCAACCTCCCAAGTACTGGGATCACAGGTGTGTGCCAGGCTGGGAGTCACCTTTGAAGCTTTTCTCCCCTGTGTCTTGCAGGCCCTTCTTCCTATGGCAAGTCTTCAATTTTGGTATTCCCTGAGTGTGGTTGGGATTATTTCTCCTTTGGTTCCAGGACACACAACTAAACTACATTTCCCAGCATCCTTTGGTGCCGAGGCTGACACAGGACTGAATTCTGGTTCATCGGAGTGTGGGTACAAAGTGCTATTGGCCTCTTCCAGACCTGGGCTAGACAAGCTGTTGGACTTTCTCTTCTTCCCTCCCACCAGCTGGTAGACAGCAGAACAGTCCCTGACCCTCGCAGAACGACAAGAGTACAAAACGGAAGGAGACTGAGTCCCAGATGCTGCAAACGCCGGCAGTAAAATGTTACATAAATAGAAATGTCTCTTACTCTTTCCTTTCTTCCCCTTCGCCTCCCTCTCTTCTCCCCTCTCGCCATTTAAAAGTTTTAAACATTTATTATCTTTAAAATTAGAAAGATAGGTATATGGGTGTTTTGCCTGAAAGCATGTCTGTGTACCACCGGCATACACGGTGTCCAAGGAGGCCAGAAGAGGATATCCTGACCCCTGGGACTGAATTACGGTATGAACCATCATGCCGCTGCTCAGAACCAAACTGGGTCCTCTGGGACTGTAGCCAGCCCTGTTAACCGCTGTTCTGTCCGGTCTTCACCCTTTCAATTTTTTAGTTTTTTGTTTTGTTTATTTATTTATTTTTGAGACAGGGTCTTTCTACGTAGCCCTGGCTATTCGAGAACTCACTCTGTAGAGCAGGCTGGCTTCAAGCTCACAGAGATCCGCCTGTGTCTCCCTCCAGGCTGCTTGGATTAAAGCTTGCACCATGGCTCCCAGCCTCTACACCTTTAAAGAAAGAAAGAAAGAAAGAAAGAAAGAAAGAAAGAAAGAAAGAAAGAAAGAAAGAAAGAAAGAAAGAAAGAAAGAAAAAAACCAGAGTCTTGATGTGTATGTAGTTCAAACTGTTCATGCCTCAGCCTCCTGATTGCTGGGATTATGGGGCAGTCTCCTCTGTAACCAGCACACCCCAAATGTCAACAGTTTAACCCAAGGGAGTTTTTCTGCTGGCCACAGTGCATAACTGTGTTCAGTAAATGATAGTATTTCTCTACTTATACACCACACCACTATTACCTCTGGTCACCAGCTGGTCACCGTAGCTCATGGCTGTAATCCCAGCTACTCTGGAAGGCACTTGAGCCCAGCTTGGGCCACCCAGTGAGACCACTCAAAGCAAAACAACAAAGCAACTAGAAACCTATCTCTAACCCTGACGGCCCCCTCGGTGCTAGGCCTCTAACCACCTCCAAAGCGTGTTTTAGAATTCATTCGTGCACTTGTAAGTCTGTGTAGTAACATGTACTCGGCAGCCCTGGCTGCTGGGCTCCAGGGCCGCAGAGAAAAAGTACATGGCAGTATTGGAGGCCCTGCTCTGGTATCTTCACAGCCACACACCTGGCCTTGGAACTCAGCTGGGGCACAGAGCAATGAGTGTGACCCCCAGTACTACCTGTGCCAGGCATGGTGGCACACACCTGTAATCCCAGCACTCAGGAGGTGGAGGTAGGGGGATCAGAAGTTCAGGATCAGGGGCTCCATAGGTAAGAGCACTTGCTGCACAAACTTGAGGACCTGGGCCTGCAATCCTAGCACCTATGTGAAAAAGCTGGGTATGGCCATGCTCTCCTGCCACCCTAGTGCTGTTAGGGGATAGGGGAGGTGGTGGAGGTAGAGGGTCACTAGTACTGGCTGGCCACCAGTCCACCCCCCCTCAAAAAAAAATACCTGAGAGCGCCGAGTCCAGGAAGAGACCCTGTCTCAAGGGAATAAGGCAGAGACTGTCCACGCAGCATTTGTGACTGTAGTATCTGTCCACCACAGGAACACATACACAAGTGCAAGATCATCCCCTGCTGCATAGTGGGTTCAAAGCCATCCCTGGGTTAGATGAGACTGTCCCCTAAAACAAACCAACAAATCAAAAATCAGAAAA